>NW_025242127.1:0-3177 GCF_018294505.1 Triticum aestivum
TGAACAAGCGTGAAGGATTTTAGCATGGATTAAACAATACCAGAAATTTATGTTCCTACACGGGATTTTATTTGGACATGATACTTCCTGATAGTACACTTTGCTTAGTTGTCTAGTTTTTCCTATCATGTTAATTATTCGGTAGAGTTTTGCTTTTTGAACAATTTATTGGGTAGTGTGTACAGAAAGATTGAGCATCATTGTTATTAGAGTACATGGGGTATTTGTGTTTCAGATGCAAATGTAATGATAATGGTCGCCACCTCAGACTTGCCAATCTACATTTCCCATACAAGAATGATGAATATTGCCTCCTCATATTCTCCCTTTCCTAAAGTCTCACATCATGGCTTGGCTAAATTGTTGGATTTTTGGATACAATAATATGTAAGCAGTTGAGAAGATCAACTCCCTACAAATACAAGTGATGGTCCACAATTACAACACAAGTTCCATGTGTCCTGAGAACAATTCCATGGCCCCACTATCACTTACTATTGTGTCCCATGCCGTGATATGTAGTAAATGTGTGCTTAACTCATATACAGACCTACACCAACAACTATATATGCACCTTTCTATCTGTTTATACCCTAGTGCTACCGTGCAACAACACAAGGTGCAATTCCCAGTTCTCATGTTTCTGGATTTAGTTGTGGAGGGTGGGCCGGGAAGAGGAAGAATGAGAGGGTCCAAGAGTAATATGAATGGGAACATCGAGGAAAGCGTGAGGTTTCTAGATTTCCTCTGCTTACAATGGAGAGATCTTGCTCTGTGTTTTTCCGATGCCTCCCATTCCTATTGTTCTTGGGTACTCCTTCCCCTTCATTTTGGCTTCCACATGAAACAGCCTATGTATAAATTTAGATGATAGAATCTTGATAATAGGCAAGAAAGAGGAAGAAAAGAGGGTCTAAGAGTTGTAGCAATGGTTTCATGAATAAAACCACATGTGAGTTGTTTCTTACCTCTTAACAGTAGAGGAGGCAACTTTGCTTCAAATTTTCCGAATGCCTCCCCTTCCACTTCCTTTTGCTTGCAACATTGTACAAATATCAACGTTGTTTTGGCTCTTCATGCACTGGATATAATAATGATAGTGTGTTATTTCTTTCCTTGGTGTTCCTGCAAAGCTAACATGATGGCATTACCTTAATGAAAGTTTTCTCATATCACAGTTACATTAAATATTAACATAATTGGAGATAGTAAGATAACTAGCAAAGTGGCCAGCACAACGTGTGGGCTATAATTTTACAAAGTTAAGTACGTATCCAGTATTCATCTTTTATCATTAGAACATATTATTTGATTTGCTAAAATAATTGGAGCTAAATATCATGATATTTATAAAAAATTCCCTTTGCAAACATAGTTCTCTCTGAGAGATGTTCGGTTTTTTTTCATTGAGATTTAACATATGTAATTTATGCATTAATCATGTACTCCCTCTGAATGGAATATAAGTCTGACACGAGTTCTTAGGTCTTTTATTTAATTAGCAAAAAATATGTTGTATTTCATAAAACATATATTTTTAGATTCTTCGTCGAATGAAGTTTCTAACATATATTTTTTTGTGGCATATTATATAAGTTTTGCTAGTTAATTGATGACCTGAATTCGCATGACAGACTTATATTCCATCTTGAGGGGGTACGTACCTGTTAATATTACTATAGTAATAATATTAGTTTATGATCAATCCTGCCGCACAATTGAATTTTTTTATCTTTTTCTTTTCTTTTGCCCTTGATGCTCCATCTTGTCCAAAGAGCATTGCAACACCATAAAATTCGTGCTACATACCAATGTAGCATGAGGTGTATCCAGCAGGGAAATCTTCTTTGCAATCGCCGCTGTCTTGAAGGCATCTAGTACGAGAGAGACCAGGTACATGCAGCAGCGAGATTTGAAACTTTTATTGATGATCTCTCAATACAAATCCTAAAGAAGTTATAATTTTAGTGATGGCAATGAAAAACAATAGATGGTGACTGGTTCCCTCACGTGCTAGCTCTTGCCGACTGGGGAGAGCATTGACGACCGCTGATCCCAAATAAGCTGCAAGGAGAGTTAGAGGAGAGTGCAGATGATGCCTCCTATGAGATGTGAAGCTCCGCTTATCTACATGGCATCTCTCATATAGCTACGACGCGAGCGACTTTCCAGCAGGGAGCAAGAGGCCTGTTGGACTGCACTCAAAAAGGCCACTCATCGCCAACATCAAGGGCACAGTGACTAGTTGTTGCAAGAATAAAGGAGCTACATCTCAATTTGCAAGAAAATAGTTGTTGCACTGCTTGCAATCTCAATACATTTATTTGTGAAGCCCGACAATAACTATCACGCACCAAATAAATTGCCTATACATTGAGGCAATTATGAAAGAAAGAAAATAACTTTTGGTAAATAACACTTATTTGCTACAGAAAAAGAGCAGGAAGATTAATCATACGCCACTGTTATGACTGACTTTGCAACTAATCATGACTATGTATAACAGCTTGAATTTTGACATGATCTTATAGTGACAAGAACTTCTATATAGAAAGGAAGAAAATAAACTGTACATCAAATTCCTCTAGAACAATTTGCGCACCTAGAGGTAGACTCATAGACATGAAAAGAAATCAAATCTTATTGAATCTTGTTTATATGGTTTAACTGTAATAATGTATGGCTACTGTATATGAACAAGAAATTTGAAGGAAATATGTTCCAGTTTTTTCGGCGATGACGAGACGATATTGAGAGCACACACCTATAGTTCAAATTGGCTGTGAGAGCGGCATTCTACTACAAAACATAGCTGATCGTGTATTTGAACTATGAAATAAATACTGTGAATAAAGCCATGGCCATATACAGTTTCTATTTGTCTATTTTATTCTCCAACAAGTGCTTTGGGGATAGGGTCAGAGGTTATGCAAGCTCAAACAAACTGAGTACTACTGTCAGCTACATCATAGTCGAACACAACTTGACTAAATCGTACATACCAGGACTCTATCCAATGAAGCTGATGCCATGCACTACCTGTTGATTGGCATGGCAAAGTTAGAAGCAAAGGGAGAGAGAAGATCTCTAGTGAGGTAGCTATGGTGAGCCGAGCAAGATCTGAGAATTGGAATCCATGGAGGACTTGGCCGCAACGCTAGAGGATTTCATGGAGTT
>NW_025242128.1:0-3176 GCF_018294505.1 Triticum aestivum
CAGTTTTGGCCAATTCTGACATGTTTCGTGGACTATTACTCACGGTTTTGGGGTCCCGAAGTGATTTCCATAGTTGTTGAACTCCAAGGTGTGCTTACGTGTCGGTCATCAACACTCGCAGTTTTGGCCGATTCTGGCCCGTTTCATGGACTATTACTCACCATTTTGGGGTCCCAAAGCGATTTCCATGGTTGTCGAACTCCAAGGTGCGCTTACGTGTCGGTCATCAACAATCACAGTTTGGGCCGATTCTGGCCCGTTTCTTGGACTACTACTCTATTTTGGGGTCTCAGAGTCATTTCCATGATTGACGAACCCCAGGGTGCGTTTATGTGTCGGTCATCAACACTCACATATTTGGCCGAATCGTGTTCGTTTCGTGCACTATTACTCAATGTTTTGGAGACCCAGAGGGATTTCCACGATTGATGAACCCCGGGGTGCATTTATGTTCTGTTGTCAACACTCACAGTTTTGGCCAATTCTGACATGTTTCGTGGACTATTACTCACGGTTTTGGGGTCCCGAAGTGATTTCCATAGTTGTTGAACTCCAAGGTGTGCTTACGTGTCGGTCATCAACACTCGCAGTTTTGGCCGATTCTGGCCCGTTTCATGGACTATTACTCACCATTTTGGGGTCCCAAAGCGATTTCCATGGTTGTCGAACTCCAAGGTGCGCTTACGTGTCGGTCATCAACAATCACAGTTTGGGCCGATTCTGGCCCGTTTCTTGGACTACTACTCTATTTTGGGGTCTCAGAGTCATTTCCATGATTGACGAACCCCAGGGTGTGTTTACGTGTCGGTCATCAACACTCACATATTTGGCCGAATCGTGTCCGTTTCGTGCACTATTACTCAATGTTTTGGAGACCCAGAGGGATTTCCACGATTGATGAACCCCGGGGTGCATTTATGTGTTTGTCGTCAACACTCACAGTTTTGGCCAATTCTGACATGTTTCGTGGACTATTACTCACGGTTTTGGGGTCCCGAAGTGATTTCCATTGTTGTTGAACTCCAAGGTGTTCTTACGTGTTGGTCATCAACACTCGCAGTTTTGGCCGATTCTGGCCCGTTTCATGGACTATTACTCACCGTTTTGGGGTCCCAAAGCGATTTCCATGGTTGTCGAACTCCAAGGTGCGCTTACGTGTCGGTCATCAACAATCATAGTTTGGGCCGATTCTGGCCCGTTTCATGGACTACTACTCTATTTTGGGGTCTCAGAGTCATTTCCATGATTGACGAACCCCAGGGTGCGTTTACGTGTCGGTCATCAACACTCACATATTTGGCCGAATCGTGTCCGTTTCGTGCACTATTACTCAATGTTTTGGAGACCCGGAGGGATTTCCACGATTGATGAACCCCGGGGTGCATTTATGTGTTTGTCGTCAACACTCACAGTTTTGGCCAATTCTGACATGTTTCGTGGACTATTACTCGCGGTTTTGGGGTCCCGAAGTGATTTCCATTGTTGTTGAACTCCAAGGTGTGCTTACGTGTTGGTCATCAACACTCGCAGTTCTGGCCGATTCTGGCCCGTTTCATGGACTATTACTCACCGTTTTGGGGTCCCAAAGCGATTTCCATGGTTGTCGAACTCCAAGGTGCGCTTACGTGTCGGTCATCAACAATCACAGTTTGGGCCGATTCTGGCCCGTTTCTTGGACTACTACTCTATTTTGGGGTCTCAGAGTCATTTCCATGATTGACGAACCCCAGGGTGCGTTTACGTGTCGGTCATCAACACTCACATATTTGGCCGAATCTTGTCCGTTTCGTGCACTATTACTCAATGTTTTGGAGACCCAGAGGGATTTCCACGATTGATGAACCCCGGGGTGCATTTATGTGTTTGTCGTCAACACTCACAGTTTTGGCCAATTCTGACATGTTTCGTGGACTATTACTCACGGTTTTGGGGTCCCGAAGTGATTTCCATTGTTGTTGAACTCCAAGGTGTGCTTACGTGTTGGTCATCAACACTCGCAGTTTTGGCCGATTTAGGCCCGTTTCATGGACTATTACTCACCGTTTTGGGGTCCCGAAGCGATTTCCATGGTTGTCGAACTCCAAGGTGCGCTTACGTGTCGGTCATCAACAATCACAGTTTGGGCCGATTCTGGCCCGTTTCTTGGACTACTACTCTATTTTGGGGTCTCAGAGTCATTTCCATGATTGACGAACCCCAGGGTGCGTTTACGTGTCGGTCATCAACACTCACATATTTGGCCGAATCGTGTCCGTTTCGTGCACTATTACTCAATGTTTTGGAGACCCAGAGGGATTTCCACGATTGATGAACCCCGGGGTGCATTTATGTGTTTGTCGTCAACACTCACAGTTTTGGCCAATTCTGACATGTTTCGTGGACTATTACTCACGGTTTTGGGGTCCCGAAGTGATTTCCATTGTTGTTGAACTCCAAGGTGTTCTTACGTGTTGGTCATCAACACTCGCAGTTTTGGCCGATTCTGGTCCGTTTCATGGACTATTACTCACCGTTTTGGGGTCCCAAAGCGATTTCCATGGTTGTCGAACTCCAAGGTGCGCTTACGTGTCGGTCATCAACAATCATTGTTTGGGCCGATTCTGGCCCGTTTCATGGACTACTACTCTATTTTGCGGTCTCAGAGTCATTTCCATGATTGACGAACCCCAGGGTGCGTTTACGTGTCGGCATCAACACTCACATATTTGGCCGAATCGTGTCCGTTTCGTGCACTATTACTCAATGTTTTGGAGACCCGGAGGGATTTCCACGATTGATGAACCCCGGGGTGCATTTATGTGTTTGTCGTCAACACTCACAGTTTTGGCCAATTCTGACATGTTTCGTGGACTATTACTCGCGGTTTTGGGGTCCCGAAGTGATTTCCATTGTTGTTGAACTCCAAGGTGTGCTTACGTGTTGGTCATCAACACTCGCAGTTCTGGCCGATTCTGGCCCGTTTCATGGACTATTACTCACCGTTTTGGGGTCCCAAAGCGATTTCCATGGTTGTCGAACTCCAAGGTGCGCTTACGTGTCGGTCATCAACAATCACAGTTTGGGCCGATTCTGGCCCGTTTCTTGGACTACTACTCTATTTTGGGGTCTCAGAGTCATTTCCATGATTGACGAACCCCAGGGTGCGTTTACGTGTCGGTCATCAACACTCACATATT
>NW_025242129.1:0-3175 GCF_018294505.1 Triticum aestivum
GCGATTGTGCCCTGGTTCATCTGGATGAGCACCTCAGTAGAGAAAGCCGAAAACTGACTGTTATGATACAGAGCAAGACTGGTCAACCACTTGATGACTCAGCGGAATCTTTGCGATTCCTCCGCATTAACAAAGGACCGGTTTCCCGGTCACGTACATACGCGCACCATATTCAGATGAACACGAAAGTACCAGGGGCTATATAGTAGCCCCACCGTCAAACTCCTATGGCTAAGTGAAAGTGTTAAAGCTATATAGTCCGATTGCCTGGTTCGCCGCGCTATCACCTCCTTAACGGACCAAGATGTTGGATCAAGTGTGACTACGCGTTTTCTCGAACACCCCCGCATTATATGCGTGGGGGCTAAAGCCGACAACTGCAAACTTTCAGGTTATATACATACATAAACGGCCGCACAGGAGGCATCATAATACTTTTGGGCAAAAGTATAAAAACAGCCTTTATAATCAAAATAGCATTGTCTTTACAATCAAGATACATGTCACTCGAGCATGGCACTCTTCAAGCACTGAGCCTCTATTAAACGAGTGCCTTCTAAGACTTCTTCAAAATAGTGCTCGGCCGGGTCCTGGCCTTCCGCCGCACCCCGGGTTGCAATAGCAGTGGTTTCCATCCCAGCCCAGTATGTTTTAACACGGGCAAGAGCCATCCGCGCACCCACTATGCACGCCGACCTCTTCACAGCATCGATATGCGACCCAGCACCAAGGAATTGTTGCACCAATCCAAAATAGTTGTCCGGCCTTGGTCCACGTGGCCAAAGATGACCCATGACAGACCTCATAGCAAGCCCGGAGAACCTGTGGAGTTCGGCCCATGCGTCCATCCTTTCATTCAATGGCAGCGGATGTGTCGGGGCACTGAACTGCGACCAGAATAACCTTTCAGCCTTATAGTCTTTCTGATCTTTGAAAAACTCGGTCACATCAGCAGCACTCTTTGCCAGGTCCACATACGCGTCCGTAGCGCTCCACAACTAATCCAGAGGGGCATACTTCGGATCTCCGAACTTCATCCACAACAAATAGGGCTTCCCAACCGTGATATCTCCGGCTTCACGAAGCTCCTCCCTTATCCCTCTCATTTCAGAGCGGATTTCCTTGGCTGCCTCCAGGGCCTTCTTCAAGTCAGCCGCTTTTGCTTGATTTTCCTTTTCAAGGAGCTCACGGCGGTTGGCGGCATCATTCATCTCGGCAGCCATCTGGGCTATCTTTTCTTTGCTCCGGCGATGAGCAGCCTATTCGGCTCTTAACTCTTCGACCGCCTTCAGAGCAGCCGCCTCACTTATTCGGGCTTGCTCCTTGGCTCGGGCAAGCTTCGCCTGAAGGGTCTCCACGGTAGCAGCTCCATCTATAGTCACAGCATATTATAGATACTAGCATCATGCTTCTCTTAAACATTTGCTGACAAGCCGAATATATATACCATGGGCCTCGTCAAGCCGCTTGTTAACCAGCACGATGTCGGCATCGGCCACGTCAAGCTGCCGCTTTAGTTCGGCAAAATCAGTAGTCCGGTCAGCCACCGGACCATTAGCCACCTGCACATAAAGCAACGCGATTATTACCAAAGATTATGATCCTCTGTTTGCCACGTTTGATGGCAACCAGAGTCTCGGGGGCTACTATATATACAGAGCACACCTAGCATGTGCGGTACCGTCAAAAATACATTTTTTGCGTACCTCAAAGCCTCTCAGCAGACTTGTAAAAGCTTCATTCAAACCGCTTTTTGCGGATGAAATCCTCTCAACTTGGATGGGATACCTGACTTTAGATGTTAGCCATTGGTGTGATGTCTGTTTAGTACTAGGCACATACATTGGGCACACCTTCATCAAGGGGATAGAAGTAGCAACATCGTCGCCAAGATGATGGCTTCAGGCTTATTGATCTATCACCTCGTATGGTCTTTGTGAATAATTAATAATATGGCTACATGCATCATCCAGATGCAGAGGCCGGGGGTACATCCTCCTTTTCAAAAAAAAGTTGAGTTAATGCCACCGCTCATCCTAAATACTATTTAACATTGGCAGGGATATTAGGATTGTGCCTTTGTTAACTGGCTGGATGAAGAATCGCATAGTAGGGCTTACAGTATTATCACCAAGCTAGCCAAAGATAACATAAAGTTGAAGAAGAAACTGACTGATCTGGAGTGTACAATCAGTACGATGAAGCAAGAAAGAATCAATCACAGGCAACAGATGAAAGCAAGAGACAAGAAGGAACTAGCACGTTTAATATTTGTTGTCTCATTAGCCATCTTCTATGCGCTGTTTGCAATGATGATTAGGGGTTTCATGTTATTATTATTGGCTTCGTCAATAAGAGGAGCTCAATTTATTGCTTGCCAACTATGCTACTCAATTCGTACCGGTGCATAAGTCACATTACAACAACCAAATAATCCCAAAACTCGTCCCCTGTTTTTTGTCCTGAAAAAAGAAATCGGCCAATAGGAGTCGTGGGGCTTGTGTGCATTCAATGACTTTAGACTACTTAGCATAACATGCAATGGTCAATTCTCTGCATGCAATGGTATTGATTAGCAAATAATCATCAAGTTCTCTCGTTTTCCCCCCACCTAGGTCGCTGTATGGAGGGAGTAGTATGAAAAATGCTTGTTTCATATTTGGACACTCCAACGCATGTGTGCAATTATCACATTGAGAACTGCTCAACTCCGGGAACTTGGAGCGGCTGGGTACAAATAATTGTGGTTGATTATATCAGCGGTTAGATAATATGTCAACCCCCCACTTCAATTGACATTCCTATTCTCTTCATACCCTGCTTAAGTTTCCACAATCTTCGTCGTCCCCGGCCGACCGCGCTACACGCTTGCACACACTTTGCAATTTCACTTTCTAGCAGTTTGTATATGTACCGCTGGCATGTCGAGAAACAACGAGGACGACAGTTCCGCCAGCAGTCTGGTGCCCAATGATAGGACGACATCATAATCATCCCGCTCATCTTCCATGAGGTCGACGTCGAGCCCATACCTCAATTTTATTTGGATCATGGAAGGGACGCCACCTCCCGAGTCATCAGACCATAACCATACGGACGAGGAGCCGTCGGAGGATGAAGAAGAGGAGGACAATGATGATGAGGTGGAATGGTCGAACGAGGAGGAGGAGGACAA
>NW_025242130.1:0-3175 GCF_018294505.1 Triticum aestivum
GACAGATCTTCGTGTTTGGCGGCTTCGCACTGCGGGCCAATTCACTTGGCCATCTGGAGCAGATCGAAAGCTATGCCCCTGGCCATCAGGTCAGGTTCGGAAGCCTAAACTTCACGGCTGACATCCGCGGGGACTTGATCTTCGATGGAGTTGAGCCACAGCCGAGCGTGCCGCACTGTCACGATGGGCATGATCTAGCTCTGCCGTCGGACAGTACCCTGGAGGCCGCATACGAGTCCGCTCCGACCCATAGTTCGGAGCCGACCGCGCAGATCGAGGATGGGTGGCTGGACACCGCCTCGGGGGCTGCAATCTCTACGGCGATGGAGCCAAACACTGACCTTGTCCCTTGCAAAGCTCGTGACTCCGAGGCGCCGGACTCCTTGCCGGACTCCGAACCTCCTGGGCCCCTACCAATCGAATCCGATTGGGCGCCGATCATGGAATTCACCGCTGCGGACATCTTTCAACACTCGCCCGTTGGCGACATCCTGAATTCGCTAAAGTGTCTCTCATTATCAGGAGAGCCCTGGCCGGACCACGGTCAGGATGGTTGGGATGCGGACGACGAAGAAATTCAAAGCCCTCCCACCACCCACTTTGTAGCCGCTGTCGATGACTTAACCGACATACTTGACTACGACTCCGAAGACATCGACGGTATGGACGACGATGCCGGAGACGACCAAGAACCAGCGCCTACAGGGCACTGGAAAGCCACCTCAATTCATGATATATACATGGTGGACACCCCAAAAGGGAGAGATAATGAGGAACAATGGGACGCGGCAAAGGATAATTCCCCTGAAAAACAACCAAAACGGCGACGGAAGCACCGCCCCAAGTCCCGCCTCGATAACAACATCACTCATAGTGACCCAGCCATAGCGCAGGGCAAACCAGTGGGCGACGAACATGCAACCAAGCAGCCATCCGAACAGGATGAATCGGATAATCAACTCACCCTCGGCGAAGACAACAGTCTGGACGATCTCACACCGGACACACCACTGGAGCATAAGAACCTCCAAAAAAGGCTTGTCGCCACTACAAGAAAGTTGAAGAAGGAGAAGCGGAAGCTCAAAACAGCGGAAGACATACTCAGAATGAGGTGGAGCAAAGTACTCAAGACCGCGGACAAATATGGCAATAGCCAACAAACAAAGAGCTACCCAAAGCGCAAGCTGCTGCCCGAATTCGACGAGGAGGCCGTAGAGCCCCCACAATTAAAAAGCAAAGAGGCCGCCTGGCCGGATAGACGACCAGAAGGCAGGCCAGGAGTGGCAAGCGGCGCCGCACACAAGCCAGCACATGACACACATAAATATCTTCGCAAAACGGATGGCCCAGGCAGGTCCATTTATGGGCCAAAGAAGAGGGCCCCAGGAAGTAACATAACACGCCGATTGTTCGAAGATAACGGCACACCGAAATACAGGGGCGCCGCACACCCACTATGTTTCACCGATGAGGTGCTGGATCACGAATTTCCAGCAGGGTTCAAACCCGTAAACATAGAGGCATATGACGGAACAACAGACCCCGGAGTCTGGATTGAGGATTACATCCTGCATATACATATGGCTAGAGGAGATGATCTCCACGCCATAAAATATCTACCCCTTAAGATCAAAGGGCCAGCCAGGCATTGGCTCAAAAGCCTCCCAGAAAATACCATTGCAAGCTGGAAAGAGCTCAAGGACGCGTTTAGAGCAAACTTTCAGGGGACTTATGTCCGCCCTCCGGATGCAGACGATTTAAGTCACATAACCCGACAGCCTGGAGAATCAGCGCGCAAATTCTGGAACAGGTTCTTCACCAAAAAGAACCAAATAGTCGACTGTCCGCACGCCGAAGCCTTAGCAGCTTTTAAACATAATGTCCGAGACGAATGGCTCGCCAGACACACCGTCCAAGAGAAGCCGAGGACAATGGCCGCGCTAACAAGCCTCATGACCCGCTTTTGCGCGGCGGAAGATAGCTGGCTAGCAAGACGCAGCACCAGCGACCCGAGTACATCCGAGATCAGAGATGGAAACAGAAAATCACGGCGCAGAAAGGACCAGCGCCGAAATAAAGAAAAGAGCCCAAAGAGCACGATGGTTAATGCCGGATTCAAAAGCTCGCGGCCGAACAACAAAACACTGCCCCTCAAGGACAACAGTGACGAGCTATCCAACCTGAACAAAATTTTGGATCGGATATGTCAAATCCACAGTACACCCGAGAAGCCTGCAAACCACACCCACCGAGATTGTTGGGTCTTCAAACAGTCCGGCCAACTCAACGCGAACACAAGGGGCTCGACGCGCCAAGCGAGGATGATGACAAACCCCACCAGCAGAGCACCGGAAAACAGAAGACTTTCCCACAAGAAGTCAAAACAGTAAACTCACTTCATGTGATAACACGAAAACAACAATGCGGCACCCGCCAAAGTAGGTGTCGCACGGTCCACCCTAGCGGAACCCCGAGATTGGATGTCCAAACCAATTACTTTCGACCACCTGGACTATTCCAGGAGCATTCGAAACGCAGGATGGACTGCTCTGATATTGGATCCTATAATCGACGGACTACACAGGTCCTAATGAATGGCGGCAGCGACTTAAACCTGCTATATCCGGACACAATCCGCAAGTTGGGGGTAGACCGTACTAAAATTCGATATAGCCACACTTCCTTTAAAGGAGTGGCGCCAGGCCCTCCGGCCAAGTGCACGGGCTCCTTACTACTAGAAGTTATGTTCGGGTCACCCGACAACTTCCGACGTGAAAAGCTAATTTTTCATGTCGCCCCATTCAAAAGTTGCCATCAAGCACTATTGGGACGTGAAGCTTTTGTCCGCTTTAAACACTATGCGTCTCTTACACTTAAAATGCCCGGTCCACGCGGCATCATCTCATTAAAAGGTCGTTCAAGACCCCGGACACGGCTAGAACGAGTCCGACATAAATAAACTAGGGGCTCCCTAGCCAGACACCCCTTTACAAGGGGATGTGCGTATGAGCAACAAGGAGCCAATAAAGGCTCAATTTTATTCATTTATGCATGCTCTGTTTTAAATACATTTTTGCCACAATTTATTTTTAAACCAAGTTCCTCTCTTTTACAGATGAACAGCGTGTTACACCCGTCCAGGATACCGCACAACGGAGACACATGCGCAGACGTG
>NW_025242131.1:0-3175 GCF_018294505.1 Triticum aestivum
ATATATCCTTCCCCAATCCTTGTGGTGTGGCGGCTGGACGACAATCTCCTCGTGAGGGTGCTCCTCCAGCGCTGACCACTGGCCCGCTCGCATCAATTCCGCCGGTGTTACTCCCCTTCGACGCCTCCCTGCGCGACGTGACGCGGGCGGAGCTGCGGTTCCATCGCCGCCCACCGAGAACATTGAGTTGCGCAACCGAATCAGATTGTGTGCACTCCATCGCTCTGCTCATGGCCCTCCTCGCGCCGGAAGCAGTCATCCCCGCCGCGGCGCTCGATCTGAAAAAGAGTTCGCATTCCGGCAGGAGGAGCTCGGCAAGGAGAAGCGGTGGGACGGTAGACATCCACGAGCGCCGCCTGTTCCTCTTCTACAAGGGCCTGTACGTGGCGCGTAGGTGGGCGCGTGTGTGCCACGTATGGGTGTCTAGGCTCAAGCCAGAGGCCGGTCTGTGGCCGCGCCCAGTTGAGCGGGAGCAGCAGGGATCCAGTCAATCTTTTGGAGCTGGCTGTTAGTGCGTGTAGTGGTGCGCACTATGTGCGCGGCCATGCAGATCATGCATGCGGGCGTAGTGGGAGTGCGTGGGCAGGAGTGAAGCGCGGTGTGCGTGCCTGCTCTGTCTATATAACCATACCGTGTACTGCTTGTATGACTGAGCCGAGTGGAATACAAGAGAGAAAAAGGCGTTCGTCACCGGCGGGGCATCCGTCGCCGCAGGCGTTTGTCGCCGGGCAAATGTCTCCTCGTATTCTTGTCTGATCGTCCGTCGATCCTCGATTCCAACATTTGGTATCATGAGCTGATACATCTCGGGTGTCGTTCTTCTTGCCGGAGGTGTGCCGACGGTGGCGGAGTTCGCCAGCGGCTGCGCGATGCTCCAGGCCGTGTGTCGGCCCATGGAGGTGGGCGGCGCTGTGGCTGTCATGGCGCGTGGCGGAGGCGGCGGGCGGTGACGTCGTACGTGCGGCGATCGCGGAGGCCGCCGAGGCGCTGCATGGTGACGCGGCGGCGCAGCACGGTGTGGCGGCGTGGAGGCCCTGCATGGCGGCATGAAGGCCGCGGCGGTACAGGGCAATAAGCCGCGGCGGTGAGCCGGACGCGACCGGTGCGTGTTATGGGTGCGCACTGGGCGCGTCGGGACCGCGGGCGCGCGTACGAGCGTGCGGTTGACGTTGGGAGGAGGCGTATGTCGCCGTTGTGCTCGAGTTCGGCTACATCCTTCCGGCGTTTGTTGCTGTCGGCTGCCATGGCGGACGCGGTGAGCGGCTGGTGCGGTCGGGCTCGTCGGGCGCGTCGGATGCGCGCGGGACGTGCAGGACGCACTGGTGTGGTCGGGCTCGTCCGGCGCGTCAGGTGCGCGGGACGTGCGGGACACACTGGGACGGTCGGGCGCGTCGGGTGCGCGCGCGACGTGCAAGGCGCCAAGGGACGTCAGGCGTGTGTGGCCGGTGGAGGAGGAGCTCGGTGTGTGTCGCCGGAGTCGTGATGGAGCACGGTGCGACCGGCGTCGTTGCGCCAGGTCAGGTCCGCGGGCTGGGTCACGCTCGTGACGACGACAACGACGGGAGCTGCAACAACTTCGACGATGGCGAAGTCATGACTTAGGAGGAGAGGGTTGGCAATAAGCCATTTGTGTGTACGTGGCGCGTAGGTGGGCGCGTGTGTGCCACGTATGGGTGTTAGGCTCAAGCCGAAGGCCGGTCTGTGGCCGCGCCCAGTTGAGCGGGAGCAGCAGGGATCCAGTCAATCTTTTGGAGCTGGCTGTTAGTGCGTGTAGTGGTGCGCACTATGCGCGCGGCCATGCAGATCATGCATGCGGGGGGAGTGGGCGTGCGTGGGCAGGAGTGAAGCGCGGCCTGCGTGCCTGCTCTGTCTATATAACCATACCGTGTACTGCTTGTATGACTGAGTCGAGTGGAATACAAGAGAGAAAAAGCGTTCGTCGCCGGCGGGGCATTCGTCGCCGCGGGCGTTTGTCGCCGGGCAAATGGTCTCCTCGTGTTCTTGTCTGATCGTCCGTCCATCCTCAGTTCCAACACAGGTCATAAGCCTAACCCGAACAAGAGCATGAGCATCTCCTCTCCTTCTCCCTCCCTCTCGATTTGCTTTATGAGTGCCTTGATTTGATGTAGTGATGTGACATTCGTATTCCCTCTCCTCTCTGCAGGAGCGGCAAAGCTCAGCCTGCCGGTCGCTGCTAGGGGTTGACGTTTCTATCACTATTGTCTCAGTTGGTGGAACAGTACATCTAGCATCGTAGATTTTCTCTTTAGTGGTAGATGTGACATCAGTCTCGCCACCCCACATCCTAAGCAAGTCCCAGGCCCGACGAGTCCTAGTGTGCTTCCGGTAATTATGTGTTCCTCTTCAGTGTGTGTTCCTTCTCCATCCTTATATTGCATTAACATATTGAAGTCAAGTTGCATGTATATTCTGCGTGTTCCATGTGGTAGATGCATGTCCGCTAGCCTAGCATCATCGTCAGGTTTCCTTGGTTGTTTAATGGATTAAGTTCCATGGTATAATAAAAGTCAATTTCGCTTGTATGATGAGCTGCTATTTTATCTCATTGTGTTTTGCCTCAGTGTCTCACCGGAACAACTTTGTTTAAGTAAATTCTCTTCTTGACCTTACATATCTCTTGAGTATATTATTACTGGATCATTGACCACTGTTGTTGTACTATATACGAGCTTTAGGTACGCTGAAGGCATGCCCTGTGATGCCATTTTATTTTCAGTAACAGTGGGTATGTCATGTACACGTACTTTTTCTGACTATCAAATCAAACAGAGATTGGGTTTTTGAGCTACATATCCGCGCCTCAAGCCCTCGCCCAGTTGACAGTTGGATGGTAGTAATTCTTCACATGTAATCATTTCTTTATGGATTAGATTAACTAAAATGGATTTCATTATTTTTATTGGAATATGTTTGCTTGTAGAATTACCACATTAGACAATTGGTCCAGTTCTATGTGGTTCGGCTATGATTATCCGTTTGATAATTCTTTTGCACTACTATTCTTGTTAGATGTTAGTGTCGTTTTAGGTGGTGTTTGGTTCTTTAGTCCTAGGACTTTTTGAAAAAGACTCTTAAGGAGGTGCTTCTAAGGACTCGGGCGTTGTTTGGATAGCAAGTATTAGTAATGGTTTTATAGAAAACAAGTTTTTAGCCG
>NW_025242132.1:0-3175 GCF_018294505.1 Triticum aestivum
CGCATTTTATTATTTCTATGTTATTGCATATTCATAAATAACCTGCTTGTATGCATCAGAGATTTTACTATTTGTGTGACTGACGTCATGATCATAAAATATTTCAGAACATCGTTGTTATATTATACCCCTGTTCATAAATGTTTGTGAGTACATTCAAATTACTCACTGGCTTGTTCCTGGCTATTGTCTTGGCCAGATTTCTTACGCCGAGAGGAGCGACCGTGATGACAGCCCCGGAACCTAAGCAACGGTGATAGCAGCCTCGCGAAGATAGGAGTTCACGTGGTCAGCTGTTCCTGTGGGAAATGGAGTCCCATAGACACTGATGATCCACAACCGCTTCCTCCATCAACCACTAGAAACCATTTGTTGTACTCACAGACCAGAACGGTCCTGTACTGCATATTTTGTATTTTTGCTTGGAGTTCTGTAACAAGTTGGTGCCTCATCAGCTAACAGTAATCCTGGGGCTGGTGAGCACAAAGGCCATTTTCTGGGAAATTAATACCCGGAAAACCGGTCGCCACAAACTTGGTATTAGAGCTAGGCTGACCATTGGCTAATCCTATCTGAGCCAGGTCGGAAAAAAAAACTTAGTTAAGCCAAACCACCAACCCTTAACCAGAACCCAGCCAAGCTTCTCATGCAAGATAGCCACACAGTGACTCCGACACTTTTGGCAGTCGGTGCCCAACCTATCAACCTAGCCTATGGATCACGCGCCAGTGACCGATGCCTATAATGTCTCATTCACAAGCGTGTGAAGGAAGACTTCGTTCCCTTTTCTATAAAAAGGGCACGCTCGCCTCAACCCAGCACAGCACAACCTCTACCTCAAACCGAGCCATAATGCCTGGCCCCGTTGTGCACAATGAGACCACAGCAACCAACCTTGGAGGTTTTGTGACCATACTCGCAAACCTCACCCGTCGTGCCTATGCGTTAGAAGAGCCCCCAGAATATGTTGTGTACGAAGGACCCATGGGCGGTGAAAGCCGTCAATTCTGGGCCACTGTGCACATCTACGTAGGGGTCTATCTCCAGAACGCCCCTACAGGTTCACCGGAAGGACAACTTCCTTCGAACCACAAGCCATCCAGCTAGCTGCTCGAGAGGCTATAGTTCAACTCCGGCAGTTGTCGCCCAGAGTTAACTGTCGCTCGTTCTACTACTACCCCAGACGCGAAGGGTATGGTAGACCACCCCAAGTTGCCAACGGAGATCACGAGACGATCCTGCATTATTACACCTAGTGCGCTATGTAGGTGCACTAGAGGCACTATTCGATCAAATCACCATTGATCTGATCGTAGCTCGTGGAGAGCTGGTTCGTCGAGCCCCAGCGAGAGGAGAAGACGAGCTCGACACCGACAGCCCAGTCGTACTGTTCCGACAACCAATCGAGACCTTAAGATCAACCCTAGCCATCAACCAAGGTGCTTTGATGACCCCAGAAGTGCTTCGTCACCTTTTGGGAGCACACTCCAACGGATTGTGGCCAACAATCCCCGCGATGGTCATCATCGCTACCCCGACCTTGCAGTTCCCCAACCACCTCCAGCTGATCTCGACGGTGAGAGCCATGGAGAAGCCTCGACGTCCTCAAGGCAGGCTCGTTTAGATATAAACGATGTAGACTAAGTCACCAAGTAGTGCCGAGTCTCAGTGTATCCTCGCCTTAAAATCGTGTGACCTTGTGAGTAAACGCAACCTCTTGTTGTGCCTCTGTTTTAAATAGTAACCTTGCATAATTATGTCAGCACGCAGTTGCATATTTTTCCGGGCATAGCTACCAAAACCACCCCGACAACCCCCACAGTGATACATCACTTTAGTGAGGTATGTATCTGTGACTTTGACCCCGACCCTTGGAGCTGACTGGCAAATTAATTACCTTTCACCACGGTAAATAACCAGCCCGGATGCTATATAAGAAGGCCACCTCGTGACCTTACCAAGCACCCCTCACCTCATGCACCACCCTCACAACCTTTTCCTACCATGCCAAGCCCTAGCATTTATCTGAGAACCCCAGATGCAACCCCAGGTAGTTTTGTCAAAATATTGTGGGACTTTACCTGCAGTACCATGGGTTCTACCCAGCCACCCCAGTACGAGCTGTTCAAATCGAGAATCACACCTTCCACCTCGAAATATTTGGCAGCAGTACACATCCCTCCCGTAGACTCCAACCAGACCCAACGGAAGTTTCCTTCATGGGGAAATCTATGCCGACCCCACATATGGCCATAGAAGCTGCTGCTTATGAAGCACTCGCTCGCCTTCGTTTCGCGGTACCCTATGCCAGCGAAAGAGGATATTATTACTTTCCGAGCCGTGCAGCACCCGGAGAAGTAACATCTTTTCCCGGTGGACGGATTGAGAGAGACTCAGTACTGGCCAACCTGGCCCAGTACGTCATCGCTCAAGAACGTTTGACCCAGCGAGTAATGGGATATCTCCAGAGTCTCGCGGATTTAAATCCTCAGATCGCCATCCGCAGACCACTGAGGCCCGACCAGGAGAGACACATTCATCGGGTTGATCAATCCGCTTTCCCCGATAGAAGAGGAGTGCGTCCCAGTACCAGAGATGTTTTCTCGGGACCCCGTCCAGTTACCGTTTGCATTATAGACGTCGCTGCTATGTTTATTCTTGCAACTTTTACTTATGTGTTGTAACTTATGCGTGGTACCCCGAGTTTGCGCGGCGAGTAAATTATTTAGTTTCTATTAATGTGAGTAGTTCTGCTGCGGTTTGACTCTTATATATTACTGTTTCTCTCGCGAAAAATCCTGGAGTGAGATTTCCTTTCCCTTAGTTGTTGCATCGTATATCTTCTCACGACGTGGATTATTTTATTTCACACATCACCACGGCAGCAGACTCACAACCGCTCGAACGCATACACTGCTTGCAAAAACACGTAATCGTGGAGTATTTGTTTTTCAAAATAGCTCTTAGCAAATCTCGAGGACGAGATTTTTTTCTTAAGGGGGGTAGTGTTGTAACACCCCAAAATTTTAACCTTGTTTTAATTAATTAAAATTTTGCCAGGAAACTTAAACTTTTGTTTTCTGGATTTTCTTTTGATTTCAGAACATTTCTTCCCTTTATTTTTATGGAATTTTTACCTCAAGTGAAAAACTTCCCAATTTTATTGGACTCATTT
>NW_025242133.1:0-3175 GCF_018294505.1 Triticum aestivum
TTATGTGTTGACGGATGGATACAGCTGGATGTAGGGATTGTTAGTTTGGGTGAGATATATTGCTTCCCCTGTATCCCCAACACCTGATTGCATAACCGGAAAGTTTCGGGAGTTTATAGGTGGGATTCAAGTAGCTCTAGCACTTCTTGCCGCAGATATTTGGTTTGTGATTGGGTAATCCTTACCACTTATTTGTTCCAGTTGTACCTTATTTATTTCATTCATCAATCTCTTATCAAGTGGCTTCTCACCTTAATGGTCGTGTGATGTTAGCTTTGGGAATCCATTCGTTCATCCTTGTTCGAATGTTTATTGTGAAGACTATATGTTGCAATTTCTATCCGTTGATTCAACTTGTCTATCTGTCTATCAAGATGCTAACGGATGTCACCCTCTTCAGGATGGCTCCGCCAACGCGTCAGAATCCGGAACGCAATGATGGGAGTCAGGCGAACCCTCCACCTCCACCTCCGCCTCCGGAGGCATGGCAAGCTTTGATGGCAACCACAAATGCCAACGCTCAGTTGTTGATTCAGCTGATGCAAGAGCGCAACCAAGGCCAAGGCAACCAAGGGAATCAAGGTCAAGGGCAGTTCAATCATCAGCCTCAGTTTCCTACCCTCAACCAATTCCTTGCAAGTCAGCCGAAGTCTTTCAGCTACTGTGCCGAGGCCACAGACGCCGACAATTGGCTCGTGGATATCAACAAGCATTTTGAATGCAGCAATGTCAGGCCTGAGGACTACGTAAGTTTGCTTCTTTTCAGCTCAAGGATCAAGCAGCTGATTGGTTCCAGCAATACAAGGATTCCAAAGGAGGTCGAGTGATTACTTGGACTGACTTCTGTTGGGACTTTAAAGCTCACCACATTCCTACCAGTGTTGTTGAGAGCAAGCGTGAGGAGTTCCGCAATCTCAAGCAAGGTAACATGTCAGTGTACGAATACAACAAGCAGTTTCAGAAACTTGCTCGCTTCGCTAAGCAAGATGTTCCTGATGAGAAGAGTATGATCTATCAATTCAGAGGTGGCCTTAGAGAGGATCTGCAGTTAGCTCTCTTTCTTGTTGAGCCTACTCAGTTTGATCAATTCTACAATATGGCCCTCAAGCAAGAAGGTGCTCAGCTCAAGTGTGAGGCTTCTAAGAAGAGAATCAGGGATGAAGTTCAGTCTTCTTCTTCCTCTCAAGTGGCAGCTAAGCAGCAAAAGTTCTACCTTCCTCCCCCTCCATTTCGTCAGCCTTACCAGCAGAAGAACTCAGGTGGTCGTGGATCTTCCCACCCACCCAACCCAGGCTATCAGAACAAGTCTCAGCCTCAAGCTCCAAGGTCAAATGCTCTGTATCATCGTCCGCTCTCAAAAGTGACTTGCAACAAGTGCCAGCAGAAAGGTCACTATGCGAACAAATGCTTCAATCAAAGGCGCCTTCCTCCTCCCCCTCCTGTGAGATCTTCAAGCAATGCAGTGGTCAAGCATAATCCAAAGCATGCAAAGGTGAACATGATGAATGCAGCTCAGGCAGATGATTCTTCAGATGTGATCATGGGTAATCTCTCAGTTAATGAGATTCCTGCAAAAGTCTTATTTGATACTGGTGCATCGCATTCTTTCATTTCAAGACCTTTTGTGTCTATGCATGATTTGGTTACTCAATTATTGCCGAGTCCTTTGTCTATTGTTTCCCCGGCTCGGCAAATGACTTCTCGAGCATTCGTTCAGGATTCCGTTATTAAGATGGGCGACTATAGATTTCTGTCTTCTCTAGTTGTTCTTCGTGACTCAGATATTGATCTAATTCTTGGGATGGACTGGCTTTCTAAGCACAAGGCTCAACTTGATTGTGCTGCCAGGGAAATTCAATTGACACACTCTTCTGAGGATGTTATCATATATGCCGCTCGTGATGAAACAATTCGGTTGTTTTCTCTCAATGAGAAGGGCAAGTTGGATGCTATCTCTCAGATTCCAGTCATTTGTGAGTACAAAGATGTCTTTCCAGAAGAGCTTCCGGGTATGCCTCCTCATTGGCCAACCGAGTTCGTTATCGATCTTGAGCCTGGAACTGAACCCGTTTGCAAGCGTCCTTACAAGCTTGGACCCAAGGAGCTAAAGGAATTGAAGAAACAGCTCGATGAACAAGAGCGTCTGGGTTTGATCAGACCGAGTTCATCTCCTTGGGGTTGTGGAGTTCTTTTTGTCCAGAAGAAGGATGGCACGGACCGACTGTGCGTCGATTACCGTCCATTGAACAAGAAGACAATCAAGAACAAGTATCCACTTCCCAACATCAATGAGCTTTTCGAGCAACTCAAAGGTGCTAAAGTATTCTCCAAGCTTGACCTCCGTATGGGTTATCATCAGATTCGCATTCGTGAACAAGATATTCCCAAGACAACATTCAGAACAAGCTATGGTTCTTATGAATATACTGTCATGTCTTTCGGCCTTGTCAATGCTCCTCCAACATTCTCTCGCATGATAAACTTTATCTTCAACCCCTACACAAATGAATTCGTCTTGGTGTATCTCGATGATATTTTGGTCTTCTCCAAGAATAAGTCGGATCATGCCAAACATTTGCGATTGGTGCTCGACAAGCTCAGAGAGCATCAATTCTATGCGAAGTTTTCCAAATGTGAGTTCTGGCTTGATGAAGTTCTTTACCTTGGTCATATCATCTCCGCCAAGGGAATTGCTGTTAATCCGGCGAAGGTGTCTGCAATTGTGAATTGGGAACCTCCTCAGAATGTCAAGCAGCTCCGCAGTTTTCTCGGTCTTGCAAGCTATTGCTGAAGATTCATTGAGAACTTCTCTAAGATTGCAAAGCCTCTTTCCAACCTCCTCCAGAAGCATGTCAAGTATGTCTGGACGCCTGAGTGTGACGTTGCTTTCAACACCCTCAAAGAGAAGCTAGTCACAGCTCCTGTCTTGACTCCTCCTGATGAATCCAAGCCATTCGAAGTGTTCTGCGATGCTTCTCTTCAAGGTCTCGGTGTTGTGTTAATGCAAGAGAAGAAAGTTGTGGCCTATACCTCTCGTCAGTTGAAGCCCAACGAAAAGAACTACCCCACTCACGATCTTGAGTTGGCGGCAGTTGTCCATGCATTGATAACATGGAGACATCTCTTGTTGGGAAGGCAAGTGGACATTTTCACCGATCACAAGAGCAAGTATATC
>NW_025242134.1:0-3175 GCF_018294505.1 Triticum aestivum
CCGGAGGAGAGGCGGGTGGCTGTGTCAGGAGGAAGGGGAGGGGAGAGAAAGTGACTAGAGGGGGGGGGGATAAGGGGTGATAGCAATGGCGCACCGGTAGGGGGTGCGCCATACGTATAGATAGCAATGACGCATCTCTTACTGGTGCGCCATTACTAGTTAAAACTAGTAATGTCGCACTTTCCCCCTGGTGCGCCATTGGTAAGTCTGGGGAGGGGTGTGGGGCCAGGACAAAACTACTAATGGCGCACCACACACTAAGTGCTCCATTAGTAATATGGCCACTAATGGCGCACCCATATCTGGTGCGCCATTGCTATATAGCAGTGGCGCACCACATGTCTGGTGCGCCATTAGTGTCCATATCATCTATAGCCCTTTTCCTAGTAGTGTTCCTTTTGCCCGTACCATGAAATCAGACCAGAAAATTAATCAATAATTATGGAATGGCAGAGCTAACATTTTAGCTAATGATCATTTTTCCAAGAACAATAAAGCTCTTCAGTACTCCTGAAGAAACCTCAGTACTCCTGAAGAATCAACCTATGCTCCCTCATGTCTCCAACTCCATAATATGTACTAGCAGCTAACCTTAATACTGCAGACTTGTTGATCAACATCTGCCCACAGTCCACTTGTTGAATGAAGCCATGAATGCGTCCCTGAGAATAAAATAGACCAGATGAGAGGACGGTAACACACGAGATTGAGTTCCGGTTCAGGTGTTTGTAAGAAGAGTACCTTGATACAAAGACAGGCTTCCCATTTGAGCATGTAAAAAAACTGAATCCGGGAGGCGAGTAGCTGCACACTAGTGTTGAATGAACTCTGATGAAAATGGTGAACGGACTGGGGTGGCTGAGGCGAATGGCTTGTGCACCGACAAGGCAAAGGACGACGCTGGAAGCTGCAGCACATGCGATGCCATAGCCGGCTGGTAGAGAAGATTAAAAGGAAGGAAGAAAGGGCGACGCCATGCGCGGTAGGCAGTGAACCGGGAAATGGTGGTGGGGGCGCTGGATCCCGGCAGTGGCCATTGAATCCATCCCGTTCGCGGGCAGCATTTGGCTTCGATGGCGGCGGGGAGCTTCACAGGGAGGGCCCGGCGGCGAGGAGATCCACACTGAACTTTGAAATTATTCAGGGTTCGTTTGACCTTTTTTATACATTAATTGTTTTTTCTAGGCATTTAATGTCCATAATTCAAATCTGAACTACGAATACATGCTCCGGTGCACCAAAATGGCTAGAAAAATCATACATGTGTCCTTGGGTGCATGTTTATGTCCCATGGAAGGAATTAGAATGAATTCAACCATGTCAGTGTCCTGGCTCGGCCTCAAACATTGCGAATCATGGTTTTTAAATCTTTGTAAATCCAAAACTCTCTAGAAAATCATGAAACTTGGCATGGTGTCGCGACATGGCACATATATGTCGTGGTAAAAAATTGTGCAATTTGGGCCAAGCTATATTACAAGCCTCTTACAAACTAATGCTTCTCGCAACCCTCGTGGTTCCTGTAGGGAAACATGCCCCTCTTGTGGGCGAAAAAATAATAGTTGCCTCTTCTCGCCTTGTATTTTGTTTTCTACAGGCAAAATAGAATAACAGGAGTGTCATGCTGAAATTTGAAAGTATTCAGGGTTCGTTCGGCCATTTTATATATTAATTGAGCTTTCTAGGCACTTAATGTCCATAATTCAAATTTTAACTACAAGCACATGCTCCAGTGAAGCAAAATAGGTGGAAAATCATACATGTGTCATTGGGTGCATGTTTAGGTCTCCTTGAAGGAATGGGAATGAATTACAAATGTCTCGTCGTCCTAAAACATTGAGAATCTTGGTTTTTAAATCCGAGTAAATCCAACACTCACCCAAAAACCATGAAACTTGGCATGGTTTCATGACATGGCACATATATGTTGTGGTAAAAAATCATCCAGTTTGAGACAAGGCGCACACATTAATAGCCAACGAATTCCTTTGGAAACAAATAGCTGACAAGTTAATATCACAAACGGTTGTATTATATGGACCCTGTGTGTTCCTGTAACCATTTAAGTGCAGCCACGCATCCCTCTTTTCTTATGGGAGAGTACTACCTCAGTCCTTGTTCATTGGTCATCTTTGTATTTTGTGCCAAAATTTAACCTTACTCAGTGGCGTGTGTGTAGCTTTTTGATTCGACGAGACGAGCGTGGAAAGTCTGCCGTGTAGGATCGACGGGCCGCATGCGAGAAGTCCGCCACGGAGGCTTGACGGGACGTGTGCGTCCTGTCCACCACGCTGGCTCGGCGGGACGCGTGCGAGCAGCCAAGGCCACGCATGCTCACCAGGAAGCGAGCACTTTGACCTCGATCCACCAGCCGCCCGCCTCGCTCACAACTTCTCCATTAATGGCGGCCGAGGCGCCTTTTAACATGAGGTTAATTAAAGCACCTGGATGGAGGGTGTTTCTTGTGATCCCATGGCCCCGCTCAACATTAGCATTTGCTTTGTTTGTGTTTTCAACTTGTATTCCGAATAATTTAAAATGCCACATGCAGCAACGGATAATACGACGACAAATAAAATGGCAATGGATAATACAGCGACAAATTTACAATGGCACAAATAATAATTGTCTTACATATTCCAGATAATTTAAAATGCCACATGCGGCAACGCCCGGAAGACATAGGGGCAAGAGAAGAAGGAAATCGCAGACAATGATCTTCAATTCCTCACGACTTTGCTTGACAATAGCCACGGATTCCTCCACCTCCTTCTCGTGCTAGAAACGGAGTTTCCTCAAGTCACCCATCAGTTCCTCGACGACCGCTTTCAGCGTCATCCCCGAGGCACTACTCTGCTCATGCAGCTTCTTCCAGCCAGCGCCTCCTCCTCTATCTCGGCGAGCGCCTTGAGGATCTTTGCATTGCCACTCATGATTTACTCGATGAGGTCAGTCGCCTTCTCAAGCAAGCCATCACTAATCTTGAGCAGCTTCATCAAGCTGTCGACTAACTCCTGCTGCTTAATTAGGCCAACGAGAATTTCGTGATCGTTGGCCAAGAACTTCAGCACCGCCAGCTCATCGTGATCGCCGATGCGGCAAGTGCGCTTGTGAGAGCCCTCGGGTGCCAGTGAGAGCTCGTTCGAGGGTTCCGCAGCATGCCAGGACAGCGTTG
>NW_025242135.1:0-3175 GCF_018294505.1 Triticum aestivum
TGTATTAGTGATGTTATATGTATGACACTATTCGTGATGTATTAGTGATAATGTTCGATGATGTAGGGACGCATAAGATGATTTACTTTTGCTTATTGAATGCATGCTAATTTGAGTCCTATAAGATATTTTGAAATGTATATCTTGTGTTGCTCAATATCCAAGTGGCCGGTCATGTTTGCATGTTACACCTCCGAGTGGCCTATGTTTTGCTGGAGTGTTGATTCATTTCCGTTCCGGCAAATTTCAGGCGCTCGATATGTCCTATTTTAGCAAAGGTCATGCCGGATTTTTTCGTGAATTTTGGCATGACTTGTGCCAGAATATGTAGGAAATATAGAGTGCCCCGGGTTTGTGTGTTGAGTATCCTGGTAGTTGTCTTCGATTGATTTTCAATTAATGTTTTAACTATGAACATAGGAAATGTCTGACGACGAAAATGATTTCGGTATTTGCAAATACTGCAAAGACGAGCGCGGCCTGTGCAACGGAATCTTCCTAGATGATGATAGGCGCTTCAGCATCAAGCTGGACGAGAACTTCGAAGTGGATATAGTAAGTCATAACGACAAGTCTTTTTTCATAGCTAAGCATGACATCTGCTTCATTTGCTTGAACTTATATTTTTTTACTATTCTACTAGCGTATCCCCTGCCATGCAAGAGTTTTTGTATTGGATAAGATAGGTTTCAGTCATACTGCGGAGGTAAAAAAAGTTTATTTGAAGACCGAGCATGGTTATATTTTCCATGCAAAATTATACAATTCAGATGACTACACCTATTTTGGATGCAAAACATGGCGAGCACTATGCAAGACTTATGTATTTGAGCCTGATATGGTTATCACCTTTGATATTCGTCCGGAAGATGATATTGAAGGTAATACCGACATCTGGGTCGATGTGCAGACACCTCTAGTTATACCATTATGTAAGTTTCTCAACCATATTTATGTCTTTGATATTGTTTATTCAAAAATAGTTGACAACTAATTTATATTGTCAGCTTATTTCGGTGCAAGCAAACATGTCCAGCGCTTGGTAGATAGGACCTACTACTGTCCCGAGGCTGAACTAAACTGCGAGGAGCTAAGTCATTATGTTTCATGGCTTGAGGATCTTGATACTGTCAAGACAAATTTTCTTCCTGGATTTAGAAATGTTAGTACTGAAAACGTGCGACCAATAGTGTTCGTAATGAACTACGATCACATCCATTTAGGAAGGATGGTAAGATTTTTACTATTTGTCCTCATTGCATCTTTTCCATACCTTATTTTTGAAGCTAAACTTCATTGCTAAGTATGTTACCATACGATGTTCTTCAACAGAGACTCCCGATGAATGTTGTGCCTTATGGGATCGAGACTAAAGGTACCATGAGTATTATCAGCTTACGGCCAAGATATCCTACAGATTACTTTAGTGCATTCAAGATTAGCGACGGATGCTTAATAGTGCAAGACTGGACCAAATATGTGTTGGGGGAGCGCAGAGAAGTACTAGGGGGCAACAAACAGAGGCGCCTTCCACGATTAGGAGACATGTTCATCTGCATGCTCCAACTTGATCAAGGAGGAGAGCTACACATGTTTTATGTTGTTTTACCTAAGAGAGAGAAGCAGGAGTGATTAGCTAGCTAGAAATGAGTTTCAGGATGATGATGTGCTACACTATTACTATGATGATAAAATAGCTAGTGTTGGTGGTAATGACTATGATGATTATTATTAGCTAGTGTTAGTGGTGATTAAATAAATACTGTTGGTGGTAATGACCATGATGATGATTAAATATCTTGTGCTGGCGGATTAGATTCAAGTGGAGGCAACATGTGGTGCACATCGAAAGTAGTACTAGTTCAAACTAGATCAAGTTTGGATTAGTAGTATACTTTTGACATGCACCACATATTGCCTCCACTTGAACCTAATCTACCTTCATTTGACACTGTTATGGACATAGTGATGTAAACCTCATAACTGGTATTGTATCAATATTTGTACGATGGCGAATAAATAAACTAAAAACGAAAAAATAAAAAAAGAATACTAGTAGCGATGAAGAGAAAACACGCTGCCAGTAGTTACATTAGCAGTAGCGTGGGAGTGAAACAACGCTACAGCTATTTGTCCTAGCAGTAGCGCGTGCGGGCACGCGTTACTGCTAAGCAGTAGCTGTAGCGCCTTATTAGTAGCGCGCCTACCCGCGCTACTAGTGAGCACAAAACCAGCGCTACTGCTAGGGTTTTCCCTAGTAGTGAGAGCTTCATTCTTGTAGTAGTCTGTTTGATTGCGTGACAATGGTGTAGGGATGTATTTACCTAGATGATGATGTGGAATCGGATGACAACTTCTGGTGCTTTTGGTGAATCATGAAGCCTTATATTGCTTATGTCTCCATACATGTGGTTTTCTAAGGCTTTGTTATGTGCTCAAATTTTGTTCTTGTCCCTTGTGTAGATGGGGTGGTATGTGGTGTACACAGGTAGACAGAGCCGGAACTTCATGATTCATGGAAAGCATGACATGAACAAGTCAATCGTTACAAAGACAATTGCTATAAAGGGTATGATACTAGAGAGGAGGGAGAGCATATTTACTCCATGTATTTGCTTCAAGTAGGAAGAAATCAGATCGGGTGGAGGTGGATGAAGAACCTGTTTGTTCTACTTGTGATCTTTCTTAGTTTGACGCTTGTGTGGTCCATGTGACACAAATGGGCCACATTAAGGTTTTAGTGACTCTTTGAAACTTGTAATGATGCTTTAGTTAGTTGGATGAAGAACCTTAGACATGTTATGATGTTTTGATTAGTTTGAGGAACACTTGGAACTTGTTATGGTGCTTTAGTTAATTTGATGAAGAGCATTGAACTTTTTATGATTGTTGTGCATTGGCAATGATGTGGTACTGTCTATGGACAATTGTTTGTTGTTTGTATGTCTTTTGCTGCGGGGCTGATGCAAAAACAAAACAAACAGAACATATGACTTCATCTTTGCCGAGCACACCCGTAAAACGTAAATGCCGAGAAGAAAGCTCTGGTAGCGTGAACTGAACTTTGCCGAGTTTAAGGACTGGGATCTCGGCAAACATTCGCAGCTGGGGCTTGCCTGGGCACGGGATCACTGAGTGGGCCCACTCGGCAAAAACAGAACTCGGAAAAGACAGG
>NW_025242136.1:0-3174 GCF_018294505.1 Triticum aestivum
TGTGGCATTTCTTTTAAAGCCCTTTCTGTGATGTCGCCCCGACGTCCGACTGTGGCATTTCTTTTAAAGCCCTTTATGTGGTGTCGCTAAGACGCTCGACTGTGGCATCATTTCCTTATATTTATTTGTTCACCTTTCGAGGCGTCGCTTCAGACACCCGATCGGTATTTAATTGTGTTTTGTTGGGATTTCAGGCGGACTACCGCCGTTTCCCTTTTACTTACCTTGTTAAGCTAATTTTTTACTGTACATTAGTGAATTAATCATGATGCATCCATGCATGCATTTGTTATATCTTACGTCCGAACTGTCTTGCGAGTACTTTCAAAGTACTCACTAGCTTGTTGATTTGGCCAGATGCTGACGAAGGCGATCTCATGGATGAAGAGTTTGATAGTGAGTCCGACACCTAGAGGAGTCCCAGTCAGTCTCGTGTGATCTTGGATTTGGTCACTGTTTTATATCCGCTTCCGCTACCAAATAACTTCATCGAGCCTCACCTCGACGCTCGATGAGATGATAGACTTAGAGTCTTGTATTTCTCTCCCCGCTGTGTTTTTCCACCACCACCCTATCCTCGAGTCAGTAGTATGCCTCCATACCACTGTGTCATGTCTGCCATTATGTATAATTATTGGCGTGCTTGTAATAATTTGGTTGAGCAACCGTAGTTCAACCCTGTAATATATTTTATGCTACTAGCTTATTGTATCAAGAAATTGTCTACCAGTGAGGAGGATTTCTCTCATACTTGACTCAAAAGATTGGTTTCTCAATAAATATTTTTATTGGAAAACCGGTCGTGACAAGCTTGGTACCAGAGCCAGGCTGACTGTAAGAAGCCACTAGGTGCGATCGCTAATTGGTTATTACCATGATAGAGCTAATTTATATTTTTGCAATTGTAGTCATTTTCTGTCAGTCAGCATAAATTTATGATCTGACCATGCAGAATTTTTGCCTACTTTTGTAGATGGCCGACAACAGCTGCGAGTCTTAGACCTTCGCCAACGTGCCCGATGGGTTCGTCAAGCTTCTTTCCTTCATCGTTCAGGTCGCGATGGGGCCATCTGTGCGCCCAGTCTTCACACTCTACCAGCACCGAGTCAACGACAGTCTGACCATGCACCAGGCCGCGGTGCAGTTCAAGGGAGGGCGTGGTGAGTTACGCCGCTTCCGGTTCGTGGGAAGAGCCATGCCTACGGAGAGGCATGCTATGCAGATGGCAGCCCGCGAGGCGATAGCTCGTCTCAGGGATGTCCTTCCCGTGATGAAGACTCGTCGTTACCGTTATCTTCCGTGCCATGTGCCTTACACCTGTCACTATGCATACTCCTACCCCAGAGGAGAACGAGACGAGGCTTTTGAGATGCTCATTGAGTATCTCCGGGCCCTGGAGGCAGCCTTCGACAACCTGGTGGACGACTTCGTAGCTACCCGCATGGACTCAGTTCATGGCTGTGTTGCCAACAGGAGGGAGCTCCTACCCATCGCACCGCCACTGACTTTGGTCTCGTCCTCAGCATCTTATACGCCTACTCGTCGCCTGCCTTCTACCGAAGAATTCAACCAAGTCATTGCGCCCACTCCAGCACGCACTGCACCACCCTTCGCGCCCACTCCTGTACGTGTTGCTCCGCCCCTGGCAACCACTCCGTCCACTCTGCGCAACACTACACGTATGGAGCCCATTAGCGAGGAGGAAGTCGAGTCCCCAACCTCGCTACGCCTCGCCCTCGGCAGGGCAAAGGAGGTCATCAACATCTCCGCCTGAGTACGCTTAGCTGCCGTGTATTGTATCGCTTTGTAAGATATGTACATAGGTTGTGAGAAGTAGCCTGTTTGCGCATCATGTAGGATCTGGAGAAGTGCACTAGCCTAAATAACATGTTAGGATTATGTACGCATATCCTGAGTGATGTATTGTGTAATTACCGCCCGCGTGTAAGATATGTAATGAGCAGTCCTTATCCGTGCGCAAGTCGATTTGTTTTTCTTAAGTAAACTTGGATATTTAATTATATCTGCCAGCTTTATGCATTTATGGATTTGTTTTTGCGACTCTTTCCGCTTTTCTTATGAGTTTTACAAAAATATATCCCCAGAGTGAAAAATGTCTCGTCCTTGGACTCCCTCCATGCCAATTCCACCAGAGGAAAATTATGATACACAACCCAACAACGAGTTCACTCAGGGATAGTCAAGCCAACAGGGCAGTGAATCGGCACTTTCACAAATGTGCCGCCTTTATGAGCAGAGTCAGCAACAACATCGGGAAATGATGAACCAAGTCATCAACATGGGAAATCACCATGGACAGTATCAATAGCATTCCAAGTTATCTGAGCTACAGAAGACACGTCCTCAAACATTTTCTCATACTGACAAGCCTCTTGAAGCCGAGGACTGGCTTCAAGATATGGAGAGAAAATTAATTATTGCAAAGTGTTCAGATCTCGAGAAAGTACTATATGCTCCACACTATCTCACAGGAGCAGCCGCATCGTGGTGGGAGAATTTTCTGCACATGCATCCCAACGAAAATGACATAACCTGGGATGATTTCAAGGAAGGTTTCCGTGGTGCACATATTCCTAAGAGTATTATGAAAATCAAGAAGAGAGAATTCGATGACCTCAAACAAAGGAACATGACAGTGTCAGATTACAACAGTCAATTTACCCTATTATCCCGCTACGCCAATGAGGAGCGTATGACTGAAATCAAGAAGATGGAGAAATTCCTTGACGGTCTGGCGCCCACGCTTAAATGCCAACTGGTCGTGCACACTTTTCCTGATTTTAAAACACTGGTGGACAAGGCCATTACTCTGGAAAATGAGAGACGCAGTCTGGAAGATATCCGCAAGCGAAAAAGGGACCAGACTAATCAAGCTCGCAATCACCGAAGCAAGACAGATTTTCAAAAGGGTGGGACACACAAATTCTCATCCAATGTCTCACGCCCAATCAAGAATTTTCATGCAAGGGACAAGGAATTCACCTATCGCCCCGGCGTTACTTGTTACGCTTGTGGAGAAGAAGGGCACTATGCCAAACAGTGCCCCAAGCCAAGGAGTTCAACCCCAAAGCCGAACAACGGCGGCAATAATTCAGCGCCCAAGCGAAACAATTTCAATCCCAACAATAACCACAGGAAGGGTCATCTGAACCA
>NW_025242137.1:0-3174 GCF_018294505.1 Triticum aestivum
TATGCACTTCTGACCAACTCCAGTCGCGCTTTCTCTGTATAATTGTCCTTTGATTACGGTAAAGGCCTTAGATCGACGGACGATCTGTCGAGCCTCTTCCTCATCCTCCGGAAGCTCTTTTCTCAGGATATACGCGACATATGGAACTGTCCAGTCGGGAATGACCACCAAGACCTCCATGATCAAGTCGACCACCGCTGGGACTTCGACCTCAGTCGGATCTGTGGCACTCTTGGGCTGTGGAGTTTCTTCGGTGAAAGGATCTTCTTTGACTGACGGAGTGTGTATATGCTCCAAGAACACACCACTCGGAATGGCTTCTCTCTTGGAACCTATCTTTGCTAGATCATCAGCTGCTTGATTTTTCAGTCGGGGTATATGATGGAGCTCCAACCCCTCGAACTTCTTTTCCAGCTTCCTCACTGCACTGCAGTATCCAGTCATGGTTGGGCTTCTCACGTCCCACTCTTTCATCACCTGGTTGACCACTAAATCCGAGTCGCCATAGACCATCAGGCGACGGACGCCGAGTGAAATGGCCATGCGCAACCCATATAAAAGGGCCTCATATTCTGCCTCATTGTTGGAGGAATCAAAGTGAATCTGGAGCACATATCTGAGCTTATCTCCTCTGGAGGAAACCAGGACAACCCCAGCACCGGAACCATTCAACATCTTAGAGCCATCAAAGAACATGGTCCAATGCTCCGAGTGAACTCCAGTCGGCTGCTGTTGTTCAATCCACTCGGCGAGGAAATCTGCTATTGCCTGGGACTTAATGGCTTTCTTTGCCTCAAACTTGATATCATGGGGAAGAAGTTCAATCGCCCATTTGGCCACTCGACCAGTTGCATCTCTGTTGTGCAAAATCTCTGATAGTGGAGCGTCGCTGACGACTGTGATGGAATGATCAGAAAAATAATGAGCAACCTTCTTTGTGGTCATGTATATTCCATACACAAGCTTCTGATAATGAGGATATCTCTGCTTGGATGGAGTCAAGACTTCAGACAAATAATACACTGGGCGCTGAACTTTGAGAGCTTTTCCTTCTTCTTCCCGCTCGACCGTAAGCACAGTACTGACGACTTGTCCTGTGGCTGCGATATAGAGCAACAGAGGCTCTTTGCTGATTGGAGCAGCAAGCACCGGCTGGGTGGAGAGCAGAGCTTTTAGCTCGGCAAACGCTGCATCGGCTTCTGGAGTCCACTCGAACTTGTCTGTCTTCTTCATCAGTCGGTAAAGAGGCAATGCCTTTTCACCGAGTCGTGAGATGAATCGACTTAATGCGGCCAAGCATCCAGTAAGCTTCTGGACATCGTGCACTCGCACAGGGCGTTTCATTCGGAGAATAGTGCCAATCTTCTCTGGGTTAGCGTCGATTCCCTGTTCGGAAACGAGAAAACCGAGTAACTTGCCACCAGGAACTCCAAATGTGCACTTTGATGGATTGAGCTTGATATCATATCTTCTGAGGTTGGCAAATGTTTCGGCGAGATCAGCGAGCAGGTCGGAACCTTTTTGTGACTTGACAACAACATCATCCATATATGCTTCCACATTCCGACTGATTTGAGTGAGTAGACACTTCTGAATCATTCGCATAAATCTGGCTCCGGCATTCTTGAGACCGAATGGCATGGTGATATAGCAGAAGCACCCGAATGGAGTGATGAAAGCTGTTTTTACCTCGTCGGGTCCGTACAGACGGATCTGGTGGTACCCGGAGTAGGCATCTAAAAAATATAGCCTCTCGCATCCCGCGGTCGAGTCAACAATTTGATCTATGCGAGGGAGAGGAAAATGATCTTTCGGGCAGGCCCGGTTGATGTGCTTGAAATCAATGCACATTCGGAGCGATTTGTCCTTCTTAGGAACCATGACGACATTAGCGAGCCACCCGGAGTGGTATATCTCTCGGATAAATCCTGCCGCCAACAGTCGAGCCACTTCTTCACCAATGGCTTTTCTCTTCTGGACGGCGGACCGCCGAAGATGCTCTTTGACTGGTTTTGCAGATGAGTCGACTCTTAGGCGATGCTCAGCCAGTCCCCTGGGAACACCTGGCATGTCAGTGGGCTTCCATGCAAAAATGTCCCAGTTCTCACGGAGGAACTGGATGAGCGCTTCTTCCTATTTTGGGTCGAGTGTTGTGGAGATGCGGGTCGGAGCTGCATCGGGGTCGGTCGGGTGAATGTGAACAGGCTTCGTCTCACCGGACGACTGGAATGCAGACTCTGTGGCGGGTTTCTTTGATCGCAGCAAGTCACTCGGATCTGTGTTTTGCTTGTATTCTTTGAACTCGACTGCTGTCACCTGGGAATCGGCAATCTTTGAGCCCTTCTGAAAGCACTCTTCTGCCTTTTTCCGATCACCGGTGACAGTGATCACTCCTTTGGGGTCGGGCATCTTCAATTTGAGGTACACGTAACATGGTCGAGCCATGAACCGTGCGTAAGCTGGTCTCCCCAAAATGGCATGATATGCACTCTGAAAATCCACGACCTCAAACGTCAACTTTTCTTTGCGAAAATGTTTCGAATCACCAAACACCACGTCCAAAGCTATTTGGCTGAGTGACTCGGCCTTCTTCCCTGGTATAACTCCATGAAAGGTCATCTTACTAGTGCTTAGTCGGGACATCGGAATGCCCATTCCTTTTAGTGTCTCTGCATACAACAAATTCAGCCCGCTTCCACCGTCCATCAGCACTTTTGTCAGTCGAGTGCCTTCGACAACTGGATCGACCACCAAAGCTTGCCTCCCAGGGGTGGCAATATGAGTCGGGTGATCAGATTGGTCGAATGTGATGGGTATTTGAGACCATTTCAGATAATTTGCTTTTGCTGGGGCAACCATGTTCACCTCTCGGTTAATGACTTTCAGTCGACTCCTGCTTTCCACATCTGCAAAGATCATCAGAGTGGAGTTGATATGCGGATATCCTTCCTCACTGTCCTCCTTGTCTTCGGCCTTGTCCGACTCCTTCTCCTTGTCCTTAGACTGTTTTCCCTGAAACTGCTGGATCAGGAGTCGACATTGGCGAGTGGTGTGCTTTGGGTAGATGATATTCCCCTCTTCGTCTTTCTTCGTGTGGATGTGACATGGCATATCCATTACGTCGTTCCCTTCTTTATCCTTTACCTTCTTGGGGTTCCAGGATCCTTTTGGTTT
>NW_025242138.1:0-3174 GCF_018294505.1 Triticum aestivum
CGCGAGCAATTCATTAAACTTGTTATCGAGCTTTGTTTCGAACGTCTTCTCCATGCCATCTATCTTCTCCATGGCCTCTTCAAATCTGTTTAGCACATCTTGCACCTGTCCACTCATCATTTGCTGAAATTTATCATGCAAATCCTTATTCGTCATGTTCTCCCAGTCAGTCTCGTCGGCTTGTGATCCTAGCATGGTTAGCAGCAATAGGAACACACAAGAATATGATCCTACAGACTACTAACAAGAGGTGGTGGTGGGTGTCACAAATCCGTCAAGCAAATCTCAAATTCTTACCAGTTCTTACCCAGCATTAGGCGGTGATCGGCAACCGTTGTAGTCAAAACTCTCAAAGCTTGGATAGAGCGATTACCAGGGAGAGTCAAACGCACGACGTAGATGTACGTGGAGCTGGGAAGGCTTATAATATGGTAGCAAAAAGGGTCAGCGATAATCAATTCAGAGATGCAAAGTTGAATAAACGCTCAACGACAGTACTGTGCTGGTCCTAGGCTAGACTGTGCTAGAGACGCGAGCCTAGAACACCAACAAAATCACGGCGCGGCACGTAAACAAGGGAAAAGTACACTCTGGATTTTTTTCGCTCTTTTTTTGCGCTGTTTTTTTTCGCGCTGTTTTTTTTGGCGAAAAATCACTATAATGACGAGTGTCTCAAAACTCTTCCTAGGTCAAACTGACAGGATGGGCACGAAATTTTTTCGACCAATTTTTTTTCGACTGCCCGGACCCAAAAACTGGAAACGGGTCAAAAAAAACTTCATATAATGGCACCTGTCTCAAAACACTCAGAAACACCTAAAAATAGGATAGCCAGAAATTTTTCGAAAAATGCGTTTTCGAAAAATTTTGGGCCTAAACGGAGGGTGGTTTCCGGACTGTAGGTATGAAGAACAGACTCGATCTAAACTACGAAAAACTGTAAAATCTCACCGAGCAACCTGGAAATCTGATACCACTTGATAGAGGCAAAGGTGTCCCGTCTTTCGATGAGATGATGGATATTGCTTTGGTGGAAGTCGACTTTGATGATCCGACTACGAACGTGCGAGGACGTCGCACCTTAGCAATCGCTAAACCAACTCCGAGAGGTTATTGACCACGCCGGAGCACGATCAACCTGACCACGAGGGTCTGTTTCCTGCGAGCAAACGAAGCACAAGCAAGAAACTAAGATTGCAATCTGGATATTGCGAATATAAGATGAAAGCTTTATTGATCAAGGTGGGGTTCTGTGACGCCTTTGTCTGGTCGTTGAACACAAACGAAGTACGCGAAGTTGCAGCTATGGCGAACTTTAATTTAAACAAAACCCAAAGTCTAAACGGTGCCCTAGGGGCTGTATATATGGAGGAAGAGGGGAGGAATTTCGTGGCCCTTGGTGGAGGGGTCCGAAATCAACCCTATCTCTTGTTTCCCCACACATACGGACTCTAAAAATAGCCTATACTTATGTATTTCGAAATTACAAGGGCCTGGCCCAATAATAAGGTGAAGCAGCACCTAGAATAGCCTCGGGACGAATTTTATGAAGTGGCATCTTGTATATTTCGTCCAAGGTTTCATGCACCCATTATGGTGGCTTCAATGTCCTGAAATCATCACTTGTAACTCTGTTCTTGTTCCCCTTGCGCATGGCATCATCTCCATGCTTGTTCTTGCTCCAGGTTCATCCTTCTCCAAGCTAGGCCCTTCATTTGTAAGCAAAACAAATATATCCAATTTAGGCTGCATCATATTCTCATGAACATTAGAATCATTACCAAGAAACGAAAGTACCTGATAATTTAATTGGCGTGCGCGAGCTCTAGTAATTGGTCCCGTATATGTAGCAGTAGGGGCTGTGGGTGTAACAATGGTATTGATGTCCTCATCACTACTTGTTGCATTTGCAAATTTGTGAATCTTTTCCAACATTATTGAATCTCGCTTTCAATTGCATCAAATTTTGTGCCACCATCCTAACCAAGCTCCGCCAAAAGCTTTTACTTGTGTAGGTGTGAGAACCGACAAGAATTGGTACCAAAAGTGCTATTTCATTGTCCGCATTTGGGTGAACTTGATTCATTTTCAACATCGGTCAAAGGTACATTGGTATTAGTTCTTCTCCCTCTACCACTCACATTTTGCTTCAAATGATGGATAGGCCAAGTACTTCTATCAACCCACTCTTCATAGAGCAAGACGACGACATGTCATCATTCGTCACAAAGAGCCACCTCTTTGGTGCTCAAAGGGCGTTACACCAAGAGCAACAAGCTATGAGCGACCGCATCGACAACCTCGCCACCGACTTGCGACTCTCCGAGCAACGTACAAAAGACTACTTCGACAACAAGCTCGACGCGCACAAGCAAGAAAACGATGCAAGAATGGACGAGATCCGCACCTTGTTGGTGAACCGGCCTCATTCTACATCGTCATACTCAAGACGGAGCCGCTCGAGTCGACACTCCGACGACACCTTCTCCGACTCAAGTACACCGTCATCGAATACTCTTCGGCGAGCAGCGCATCAAGACCGTCATGCATCTCGCAACCCACTACACGACAAGCATTCACAAGATCAAGTCGATGAGCAAGTACCTCGTCCTCAATCAAACCAAGTCGCGTTTGCTCAAGCTCAAGAACGACAAGGTCTTCGTCGCCAAGAAGAACAAGAACGAGCACATCTACACCAAGCGCAACAAGACGCCGAGGCTCAACGTCTTCAACAACAACAACGAGAAGCACAAGCTCTTGAGGCGGAACGTGCCCTTCGAGAATCAAGTCGAGCCATCGCCAACCGCAATCGCGAACAGCGCAATCAAGAGGAAGCTCTTCGAGAAGAAATCCAAGAGAGGAACTACCATTCGTGTGTGCAAAGACAAGCTCCACAAGCTCCTCCACAAGAACGTCAAGCTCCACAAGCTCCTCCACAAGCTCGTCAAGCTCTACCTCAACTTCAACCTCAACAAGAACAAGTTGACCATGGACTTCCTCCACGCCAAGAGCAACATGAGGATGATTACCCTCCACGTCAAGGGCGTCATCATCACCATCGCCAACAACACAATGAAGAGCAACGCTATGGAAAGCTCAAATTCACAATGCCCAAGTTCAACGGAAGCAATGATCCCAAAGAGTACCTCTCATGGGCATTGAAGGTCGACAAAA
>NW_025242139.1:0-3174 GCF_018294505.1 Triticum aestivum
CCAAAGCCGCCCTCCCCGCCGCGCCGATATGTCGGCGCCGCGGTTCATCGAGGGGACGCACAGCGATCCTCTCGCTCCCATAGTACGCTCTCGTAGACTACCGTCCTCTAGCCGAACCGCCACCTCTAGCTACGTTCTTGTGGAGGCGCACGGCGGTCAGCGCCGCCACTGCTAGCAACGTTCGTGTGGAGACGCACGGCGGTCAGCTTATCCCACGGTGCGCGCATTCTATACTGAGGCCCCGTTCATGTCGCTGTAGCGCTAAATGTTAGCTGATAGACGCTGTTAATCTCACTGTTTGCCGAAGTAGTTTACTGTCAATATGCTCTGCTTAAGAAGCGTCCTTGCCCTGTTCTGCACTCAATCTACTTAGCTGAGATGGCATGCCAAGGCCGACTAGTTGCTAAAATATCCTGCCATATATTTATTGTGATGTAGATTGCCATGGTCTAGTAGCCAATCTATTAGGTGAAATAGCTCTACACCATTTTATACTCGATCTTTGTTGCTGCGATGGCCTTCGATAGTTCGATGGCTGTGTGCTCGGCCTCATTGACTGCTGAAACAGCCTGCCATAATTTAGCACTCAAATCTGTTTGCTGAATTAGCTTTACATATATTTCATTACTTAGATCTTCTCGTCCAAATATCTTGCCATAGCTTTAGACATCGACTTAGGTATTTTTTTTCTGGACTTCATAAAAAAGCATATATGTTTTCCTGTAATATCTAGTATAAGAACTAATTTGTATGTCTAACAGATGGACATGACTTGGATAACTTCTGCTCAAAGATTCTCCGCTTCATATGTCTAGGGGGTTGAAAACTTCATGAACTTTATCAGTGCTGAGTACGGTTGTCCGAAATCAGATGTGCTCTGCCTGTGTAGCAGTTGTATGAATTTAGTTACAAGACCCCAGTCAACTGTGCAAAATCATCTACACTTGTATGGGATGTCGGTCACATATACTAGGTGGGTTCATCATGGTGAAGCTATGAACGTCAATGTTATTGACTACATGGAAGCAGCAGCTCACCATCTTGATCTGCCTGATGCTCAGGTGGAAGAGGAGGAGGAGGTGGTGGTGGAGGAGCCAGTGAGTTTGACCAACATTGAAACAATGCTACGAAATGCTCGTGCATTCCATGAACTTTCACCTACAGAAGAAAAACGGTGGGCCTACATGTTGGAACAATGCAACGTTGCTTTCACCCCAGGAAATAGGCTGTGAGTATTCTTAGCTATGGTCACCTTCGTTCAGGTGAAGACATCTGAGCGTATGACCAACAAATCATTCGATGCGATGTTGGCTGCTTTCCGCAAATCTTTCCCAGATGCGCCTGAGCTACCACACACCTATAGTAAAATGAAGAATTTCCTTCGCGCAGTTGGAATTGGATATGATATGATCCATGTTTGTAAGAATAATTGTGTTCTGTTCCGGAAGGATTATGCCAATTTAAGTGAATGCCCGAAATGCAAATCATCAAGATGGAAAGATGGCGATGTTGTGAAGAGGGTTCCTCATAATGTTCTGATACATTTTCCAATTACACCAAGATTGCAGAGGTTGTTTCATGATGCTAAAACAAGAGAGGATGTACTGTGGCATTCTAGAAACCAGGAGTATAGAGATCAAAATGTAATGAGCCATCCATCTCATGGTAGTGAGTGGAGAATCTTCAATGATAAACACAAAGAGTTTGCTGCTGACCCGAGAAACATTAGACTTGGCTTAGCTTCAGATGGATTTAACCCATTTGGCCACCAGAGCGCCACATATAGCACGTGGCCAGTGCTGGTTATCCCTTACAACATGCCTCCAAATGTCTGCACCAAAGAATCAAACTACATGATGGCCTTGCTCATCCCAGGTCCAAAAAGTCCTGGAAAGGATTTTGATTTGTTCATGGAGCTTCTTGTGGAGGAACTTCAACAGCTATGGAAGGGTGTTCTCACTCGAGACCTATATAGCAGCCCACCAGCTGATTTCTTTCCGCGTGCTATTGTAATTTTGTGCATCCATGATTATCCGGCTTTAGGCACTATGTCAGGGCGAACGACACATGGTTACAATGCTTGTGTTCGCTATGACAGTAATCCGCTGTCGTACGCAATACTTAGCAAGATCTGTTACATTGGACACCGCCATTTCCTTGCCAAGGACAAGCCGCATCCTAGAAAATACCGAAGACATGTGTTCAATGCAAAGCATGAAAACCGTGATGCGCCAAAGAGGCTCACCGCCGATGAGTTGCAAGTGGAATTAGAGAATGTCAGGCATATTACACCAGGAAACCATCCTGGTAATGGTAGCAGGAAAAGGAAGCATGGCACGGTAGAAGAGAGATTATTGTGTACCCGCAGGTCCACTTTGTGGGACTTGGAGTATTGGAAATTTTTGGATCTACGGCATAATCTTGATGTGATGCACGTCGAGAAAAATATATGTCACAGCTTTATCGGCACACTTCTTAACATTGAAGGCAAGGCAAAAGATACCTTAAAATCTAGGATTGATTTGACACACCTGGGTATCAGAAAGGATTTGCAGGTGCAAGATGAAGGTAAACCACGGGATATGGCACCAGCTGTGTACGCCTTGGACAAGGTAAAAATAAAAGAATTCTGTGAGGTCCTGTCACGTGTGAGATTCCCACATGGATTTGCTTCCAACCCTGAAAGGAGAGTCAGTGCAGATGGAAACAAGGTACAAGGGTTGAAAACTCATTACTGCCACGTCCTACTTCAAAGGGTTTTACCTGATATCCTTAGAGGATTGGGACGCCCTGACTTATACAGAGTAGTTGCAGAGTTGGGACAATTCTTCAGGGAACTCTGCAGTAGAAATATCAGGATAGATGCTTTGGAGCGTCTTAGAGACAAGATACCAACTATCCTATGCGACCTTGAGAAGATATATCCTCCAGCCTTCTTTGATGTGATGGTGCATTTGACTGTTCATCTACCTGATGAGGCACTACTTAGAGGTCCAGTACAGTATGGCTGGATGTACCCTATTGAAAGGCGGCTAGGCACTTTCAAGGGCTATGTTAGGAACAAAGCTAGACCCGAGGGTTCCATTGCAGAGGCCTACATTGCTACAGAAGCATTGACATTCTGCTCAAAATACATTGAAACAGCTGATCAGCTTAGCAAAGAGGTGGGTGAAG
>NW_025242140.1:0-3174 GCF_018294505.1 Triticum aestivum
GCAACAGGCTCCGCGGGCCGCGGCGGCGGGGACGAGCAGGAGGCCAGGTGGCGAGGCACGATTGGCCGCGGCGGGCGGTTGGACGTGTCCGGCCGCCGGGCGGACATGTCCGGCGGCGTGGGGAGGAGTGGATTTAGGGTTCATCCGCGAAATGATCCGAAATTTCGGGGAGGGGTGCTCTTTTATAGGTAGAGGGAGCTAGGAGAGTCCAAATGAGGTGCGATTTTCGGCCACGCGATCGTGATCGAACGCTCTAGATGATGGAGAGGGTTAAGGTGGGTTTTGGGCCAAATTGGAGGGGTGTTGGGCTGCAACACACACGAGGCCTTTTCGGTCCCTCGGTTAACCGTTGGAGTATCAAACAAAGTCCAAATGGTATGAAACTTGACAGGCAGTCTACCGGTAGTAAACCAAGGCCGCTTGGCAAGTCTCGGTCCAATCCGGGAATGTTCAATCCCCACACATGAAAGAAAGGTGGAAAGGACCACCGGAGGAGAACAGAGCGCCGAAATGCAAAACGGACAACGAGGAAAATGCTCGGACGCATGAGACGAACATGTATGCAAATGAAATGCACATGATGACATGATATGCAATGCATGACACGCAAGCAATGACAAGGCACAACAGCGAATAACTGGAGGACACCTGGCACATCGGTCTCGGGGCGTTACAACACTCCACCACTACGAAAGGATCTCGTCCCGAGATCTAGAATGGCACCGGAGGAACAACGGAAGAGAAAAGAGGAGAGGTAAAACTAAGTTGCTTCTTTGACAAACGAGTGAAAGCACGAACCTTGAAGAGGTTAAGCCACTCCGGGAGAATAACACAACAGAGATGAACGAAGTTGAAAGCACTCTGTTAAGAAAGAGTAACAAGTAAGAACAAATTCGGGAAGCACTCCGGTTTAGAAGGGATGCAAGACTTGATAAGGAAAAAGGAACTTGAGCAAAAGGGCACAACACTCCGGTTAAAAGGACAATCATGAAAAGAACATAATCTTTGATGAAGCGAGATGATGGTTGAAGAAAAGCAACAACACACTGCCTCCGGAATGAAAGAATAGAAGTTGTATCGACGGAACAAAAGAACGGAGAAGAAAACAACATCTTCTACCTCCAATGAACTTGAAAAGCATCTTAAAGAGAAGGGTCACATGAAGTTGTTGGAACAATCTACCACGAAAAGAATAAACTTTATATGGTCTTATGGAACACATCTCAAACTTATGAGGTGACAACCTGCCACTCACGAGAAAAAGAATTGGATTGATATGAACGAGGAGACGAGAAACTTAATTCACCGGGAGGATAGATGAATAACTTGGGTCATTTATAAACACCGTAGATAGAAAAAATCCTTAGGGAAGGCTTTAGGTGAAATATAACCCAAGACAGCTCCAATGACGAGATTGATGGATTTAAAATACCCCATTCTTACAACCTGTGAATCATGAAACATGAACTCAAATTATCAAGAATGACATAATACCACCTCCAATGATACAGTTGAAAGAATTGCACTCCGGATTCCAAGATGAAGAATGCTTGAGCTCCTTAGAAAAGAAAGTTGATGAACGTTTCGAGAAGGAATATAAATCCTTGATGAACCATCATGTAGAACCTTCATGAAGAACTCCGGTAAACAAAAGATAATGAAAAGAGAGAGAAGTTGACAACACAGGGTGAAACGTTGTGATGATTTAGATGGATCTCCGTGATAATTAGAGCTTGGAACTCCGGGAAAGAAAGATGAGCTATTGAAACCAAGAATAAGTATGATGAGCCACTCCGGAAAAACAGGAATTGAACAAACTCGATGAAACAAGAATAAGAATTACATTATGCTTATCCTTCACCAATTAAATTGATGACCATCAATGGATTTGGCACACTACTTATTCATGTAGAAAGGATTAAGAGAGATATAGCGCAAACTTGAGAAAGTCTTCAACGATCCACCGGTAGAATTTGAAAAGCACGAATGCATAGATTTGATACACAAAGGAAGAAAACTCTTGAACGAACCACTATAAGAATTAAAAATGAACAAAGAAAAGATAAGGAAGACACCGGGAAGAATTAGCAAATGAATGAAGATGCTTGAGAGAATTTAGACCCATGAGAACGAAGAGATCACGAGCCGATTAGAGATCTCTTGAACGAATCACCGGTAAAATTTGGAGAATGATAGCTGAAAGCTGAGAATGAATAAACCTGAATTGATGGACTCTGGATAACAAACTAAGAAGACTCTTGAATTGCTCCGGATAGGTGAAAAGAATTCTCACAATCAAAAAAAATTATGAGAGGATGGCAACAAGCTAGAATCACGAATCTTGAAGAGAATGGAGCAAGATATGGAGGAGAATTCTTCTTCGATCTCCAAATGCAGAGAATGACAAAGAGGAACACCACCAAGAATTGTAGAGGCACTCCGGAATTAAAATTGGAAAAAGTCGAGCCAACAATGAAATAATTTGACAGATCTTGGAGAAATACATATGAGTGATGATGAATCATTCTTACGTCAAACTTGGAAAAGAATTTGAGAGTAACGCCGGGAAAATAAGAAGAGTCAGGTAAGATCCTGGAAAAAGACCTGTGGGTTAGGGCCCACTCAAAAGAAACACCGTTGAAATGATTTAAAAGGGAGGTTGCACCGGTTGAATTAAATGACTTGAATGAGATAACAACCTCGAAAGATCTTGAATGAATGCAGAGTGGAAACACGAATCTTCGAGATAATTTGAGCACTCCGTAATAATTGAGTAGCGAGAAATGAATGTATATGAGGAGCACCGGCAAGAGAAGGTATTTGAAACGAGGAAAAAGGGATATGATCAACACCAAAAGCTTGATTTGAATCCACCGGAGAATATAAAAGAACAAGGAATGATAAACTAGAAGCTCCATTAGTATCTTCCTGAGAATCAAAGGATACTTGATTAAGAAATCTGAGTCCTTGAAGAAAAAGGGGTGGGTGGGCGAGAAAAAAACAAAGGCAACTTGGAGACGGATGAAACAAACACCGTTGAGAATACTTGAGTTGATCTTGCGAATGTTGAAATGATCGGATCCACTTGAAAAGAAACAACACCGGTTGAAAAGGATTGACATGACACTCCTGATGATCAAGAAGGGTTGGTATTCACAATGGAGTATGAGAACA
>NW_025242141.1:0-2017 GCF_018294505.1 Triticum aestivum
GCTAGACAACAACTTGGAGAGTTGGAAGATAAAAGCTTGCCTGACTTAGTTCGTTCCAAAGGGATATTCTTGTGTAGTGTGTGTTGAAGAAAGATGATATCTTCATCGATTGGTCCTTGTGATCAGTTGCTGGACCTATTGTCTTATCAATCCTTTGATTTGAGTGTGGGCTATCGTCAAATCAAATCAGTACCAACGATGCTCGTAATGTTGTCTTATTCGTGGTTGATCCCTCGAGCATACACCATTACATCTTTGGTCTGACCAATGCTATCACCGTGTTCACTTAACTATGGAATTCCTTTTAAAAGGAAACCTAGATGAATTGTTGTTGAGCCCATTGACAACATCCTTATCTCCTCCATGATTTTGTTGAACATTAAGTTAGTGTTGGAAACTTTTGAAAGCATTTGTTCATGCTAGCTCATGAAGCATATGTTTGGATGAAGGTGGTGACTTCCTTTAATTCATGTGCATCTGATGCAAGTTGCCGCCGTGGATTCGAGAAAATCAATGTTGTTTCCTTTGGAATCATCCCAAATCAGTCATGCATACGTGCGAAAGTATTCTGTGGTTCGGAGACTTGCAACCTCCATTCCATATGTGTTCCGTAGCACCCCAAGCCACTGACTGATTTGTTCGAGAAAAGGAGTTAAGTGTTAATCCATGGTAATGCACAAGACTTCGATACCCTCGTTGATGGTTCCCCCTCCTGAACTCGGTAGTGTTTTATTGTAAGACTACCATGTGGGCATGCTTGTCTGGGACAACGTGTTCACATGTTTGTAGCAGAACCAGCTCATGTTTTGGAGCTTGCTATCGTAGTTCATTCCCCGAGAATCTCGCAACGTCATCTCGTCGATTTGTGTTGCAAACTTCCGTTTTTCTTCCTAGACTCGATGAGTCTGGAATATCCTGACACCAACCAGATCTGAATCTCAGGCAGATATGATGGTTGGAATATTTCCCAAGAATTATAATATTGGTCGCGCGATAACCGGTAAAGTGGATGTCGTGGCCAACACACCCAGCAGGAAGACCTGTTATTATAATATCTTGATTGATGAAGTTGGCCACCTCCCCATAGGGATTTCGTAGGATTTACTCCCTAGTTACCCCTATGGATTTCTGTGTTCCGAAGTCCGACCTTTTACTTGATGTTCTAGTTATCAAACCGTATCTATGAATGGGATACACTAGCACATCAAGGAGAACATTAGAAGCGGAGTGCTAAATGTCTCTCGGTCGATCATCCAGATTTTATTTCCTTGGCCCCGCCAAGGGTGAAATCTGAGAAGGTGTTATCTTCCTTTGCATCTGCATCCTCCATCACCATTCATCATGGTAGTAAGTTGTGTTACCGGACCCTTGACACGGATGTTGATAAAACCTTGATGATTATGGAAATTCTCAAGTTCTTGAGAGCACGCACAAGCGCTATGTGTTATCATCATCTCTAACTGGGATTCCTCTCAGTTTCCTCGGCAAATGCTATGACCTTTTCAAATAGTGAATTCACTCTCTTTTGTTGGGTTCTTCCCCAGTTACCAGAATCATTCCCAGCATTTGCATTTTGTTCCCAGCTTGCACCGCCAATGTGCCATTCTACCATGGATCTCTTCCATTTCCGGTGATAAGCAAAATCATCCATTACGTTGTCTTCAACAAGGTAATCCACATCATCCAAGTCCGAGTATGCCATTCTACCGACCCCCGCCAATCGATTGCTGTGATTTGCCTTCGGCTGATATAGAGAGTCTCAACGATCTCTATATCAAAGGTAATTCTTTTTGCCACTTAAGATAATACTCTACGAATCACCCTCCTCCAGGATGTTTCGTCGTGGTATCATGGCAATTCAACTCCTCGCTATGTTGACAACCGATCATCACCTTCTTAAGTGTGGAATTGTTGTCCACCTAGTGAACCTTCGTCATCCGTTTCTTCCACCCCTCTCGATGTGTATCTCGTGTCTCAACCCGAGAAATGGTCCTATGTCTCATTCCGTGAGTTGTTC
>NW_025242141.1:2027-3173 GCF_018294505.1 Triticum aestivum
CGAGCCACGTGACCGGAAGAGCCCCGAAGCACCACCCCGACGCTTTTTCCCCTCCTCGGCCACCGAGGATCGCCGTCGTCAAATTCGTCGCCGTCCGGCCTCCCTCAAGCTCGCCGTCCACCTCTACAGGGTCTATGTGAGCTCCTCTTCCATTTCCCCTCCTCCCCGCGCTCGTTCCCGCACGCTAGCCGCCCTTTCCACCGGGGCCGTGAGCTCCTCGCCGCCGGCGATGACGCGGACAAGGCCAGAGCCACCGGAGCTAGCTACCGAGCACGGCAACGTGCTCCACACCTCACCAGGAACCTAACACACACACTAGCTTCCCCTCCCGTGCCCCCTAACGCCAACCCCGACCTCGCCCGAACTCCGGCCGCCGCCTCCCTCGCCGCTGCCGACGCCACAGCCAACCCCAACTCCTCTGGCTTGCTCCATTGGATGCGCACGAGCTCGAGCTCCCTGTAGAACCCCTCCGCGCGTCAAATGGGCGCCGGAGCAGCCATTCCGGCGAGCCACCGCCGCGTCTGGTCGTTGCCGGCGGTTAGACGCCGGTGGATTAGCCGGGTTGACCAGGGATTTGACCCCCTGGGTCACTGACGTGTGGGCCCGTCCCCTGCTAACCTTTGGTTAAATTAATAACTAAGTTTAATTAAGCCACTCACTCACTGACATGCGGGCCCGGGCCGACTAATTAAACTAGGTTAGGTTTAAATTATATTAGGATTAGCCGTAGTCACTGACCAGTGGGCCCCACTGGTCAGGTTTGACCCGAGCCGGCCCCTGTTGACTTGCTGACGTCATGCCAACGTCATGCTGACGCAGTAATGTTTTCTGGATTTAATTTAATTCTGAAAATTCCAGAAAATGCCTAAAACTTCTAAAATTCATAGAAATTCAACCGTAACTCCAAATTAAATAATTTATATATGAAAAATTATCAGAAAAATTCAAGGAATCCATCTGTACCATTTTCATGCATGTTAGAACAACTTATCACTACTGTTTAGGACAAATGAAGTGAATGGCATTTGAATAATCACATATGGAGTTTGAATTTGAATCTTGTATTCAAACCAACTTCATTTAATCTGTTGCTAGTTGCATTAGCCCAAAACACATTCATTTTGCCATGTCATGATCATGCATCAT
>NW_025242142.1:0-3173 GCF_018294505.1 Triticum aestivum
TTCCCAAGACCTGGAAGGTTGACGATTTCCAGTCAATGCCGCTCAAAGCTTCAAATTGAGCTTCCTCGTCAATTAACCCGGCCGGGTCAATTTCCGGGGCAAAGGTGTGCTTACGAGTCGGCGGGACTAAGCTGATGGCTTCATAACGCGGAGTGGGGATCCTCTGATTCTCTGCGTCGTAGCCCGGCTGGTACTTGGTCAGATCGGTGTCATTCCCAATCAGGGTGGCCACCGGGCGCACGATCTTCACACAGGCAGCAAAGTCCTTTTGGTCGAAGGGGGTGGCGTCTTCCTTCAAGCCGGGGTAACCAAGTGCAATATCAGCCGGGTCTAGCTCTGGAAGAAAAGCCTTGGCCCGGCTCAGAGCAGCTATGGCTCCGGCTCTTGCAGAAGCTCGCCGCAGCTCTTGGAAACGCTGAGGAAGAACGGCAAGCCGGCGAAGCACGTCTGCCAGGTGAGTCGGAACCTCATTGGATAGGGCCACCATGGCCAAGGCGCTGTGACCCGGTGTAGAGTTGCTCCACCAGAGTGTACACGGCCTTCAACTTGGTCAGCACATTTTGATTGAGGTTGGCGCTTCTGGGACCTGTTTAACAAAGTAAGATAAGCCGCTGGCAATGATGGGAGTTATGAGACATAAGGATTATCAACTTGTCGAGAGCCGGCGGAATGACTTACCGAAGATTGCGGTGACCATTTGTGACACGTGGCGCTTTAAGCCGGAGAGTTCGGCGGTTCTCTCCGTCAGAGTCTTCTCCGCCTGTTCGGCCCGGCTTACCAGAGCAGCTTTCTCTTCGACCCAAGTTTTCCTTTCAGCCTCAAACTTCTTCTTCAGCTTCTCTTGAGCAGCAATACTGGACTCAAATTTGGCATTGGCTTCCGGGTCTCAGTTTCCTGAGTCTTCAGGCGGTTCTTCAGCTCAGAGATATCAGCCTCAAATTTTTTGCAAGCAGCCTGCACAATTTCCGGGTTATAGTATGAACAATTATTATGCGATTTTAAAGTCCCAAGCACTTTCCAAGCAAAGACACTTGGCACTTGGGGGCTAATGCATGTCGAAACTTTCTATCTACAAATTACCGGTTCATGGAAGTAAGCCGGAAATTAAGTCTACAACATATCCTATCATAAGTAATAGACTTGGGGGCTAGTATGGTAAAGATGACTATGCAGTAAGCGATAGAGTGGTACCTCAGACTTCTGCTGTATTTGCTTCACCATGTCAATCTCCAAGTCCCTGCTGTTGTGCACCTGATTGACATAGCCGGAGATGATCTCTCCAATGCTCAGGTTGGCGCAGTTGGTGATGTCCAGCTTGGCCCGGCGGCGCTCTAGCAACTCTTCCTTTGCAGAGCACTTAGCCAGTGCAGTGGGTCTCCCTGGCTCGACAAACTCCGTCCGGGTGATTACCACGTCCGGGTCATCGGCCGGCTGAGCCGGGCTGGAGATGTCCGGGTTGGTGGAAGTCTCCATGGCTGGTTCGTCGGTTGGAGTGGTGGCTTCAGGAGCAGAGGCAGCTGGCGGCTCTTGAGCTGAAACCTCCGGCTCAGACAAGACCGGCTCTTCGACCGGCTTATTCTTCTTTGCCCTCTTGTGATGAATGGCGACGAACACGGGAAGAACAGCAAGAACCCTAACGCAGATCTATTCCATGGAGTAACAAGAGCTTACGGGTGCTGCAGAGTTGCGGAGGTCGCCGCCGTTTATCTGGTCACGTCAGGTTGATGAAGCGGCCTGAGTTGGAGAAGACAGGAAGACCCGCGGCGGCGGCGGCGATGGAGCTCGAGCGGGAGAACAGTGGCGAGAGGAGGAAGACGAGTGATTGGAGGCTTATCGGGCCGGGCTATTTATAAGGTGAGGCTCTTAAGTGGGCGCGAGAAACGAGGAGGCCACGGCGTGATTGTCTCACCACAAAGGCGCCTCGATTTTCGGGATGACCATTAAAGAAAGATCCGTTGGAGATGCGACAGAATAAAAAATTAACTTAATGGAAGATGACGTCACGGCAAGTTACCCGGAATCCAGAAGATGACGTCACGACGGTTATAGCCTTCACACAATTGTAAGCCGGAGATTTTCTATCGAAAGGATTGAAGATTGACATGAGCAGGCTCAAATCAATCTGGGGCCTAATGTTGAGGATATAACCGTTGGAGTCACCCGCCCAGGAGGGGCCGGGTTACCCATGATGGTTACTACGCGAAGCCCAGTACCAAAGATGAAGACGGCGGGTCAATAACGGGCCCAAGACCCGGAGATGGCTTAAGCCCCGTAGCATTAGCCGCTGTTAGGGTAAACTTGTAGTGTAAGGCAAGAATAGATAAGAGTCCGAGCCGGACACTGTTATGAGCCGGCCGGGACTCTGAGAGCCGCTGGGCGTCAACCTCTCTATATAAAGGGGCGACCCGGCGGCGGTTCAGGAGGGGGAAGATCTGGTCGAGAGCCAGGCATAGCAGTTAAGCTCCCTAGTCATCGAAACCCTAATCAATACCACCTCAACTGGACGTAGGCTTTTACCTTCACCGTAAGGGGCCGAACCAGTATAACCCTCGTGTTCCTTGTCCCGTTTAACCCCTTCAAGCTTCCTAGTTGCGATGGCTCCACGACTAAGTCCTAGCTCGAGGACATCTGCCGTGACAATTCCACGACAGGTCTGAACCTTTCAGATCCGTGTGTGCTTTATGAATATCTTTGTCATCTTGTGGATGCTACCACGCGCTACTTGGAGCCATTTCAAATAACTGCTCTACTATACGAATCCGGTTTACTACTCAGAGTCATCCGGATTAGTGTCAAAGTTCGCATCGACGTAACCCTTTACGACGAACTCCTTTTCACCTCCATAATCGATAAAATTCCTTAGTCCACTAGATACTAAGGATAAGTTCGACCGCTGTCATGTGATCCATTCCCGGATCACTATTGTACCCCTTGACCAACTCATGGCAAGGCACACTTCAAGTGCGGTACACAGCATAGCATACTGTAGAGCCTACGTCTAAAGCATAGGGGATGACCTTCGTCCTTTCTCTCTCTTCTGCTGTGGTCAGGTCTTGAGTCTTACTCAATACTCACACCTTGTAACACAGCCAAGAACTCCTTCTTTGCTGATCTATTTTGAACTCTTTCAAAATCATGTCAAGGTGTGCGTTCTTTGAAAGTATCATCAGGCG
>NW_025242143.1:0-3173 GCF_018294505.1 Triticum aestivum
GTCTCCATGCATACCCCGGTTCTTACATAACCGGTAGGGTATTCGGACACACTCCGGACCATCAGGTCCTGAGGTTGAAGCGAAAAGGTCGGCAACAACAAACGATCTACAATCCGGCTAGAAGGCATTACACATGTCAATTAAAAATTACATAGTCACTTTGACTGATTGTATTCCTCTTCAATACCATCCAACAGGCTGTCTAACTTACAGTCCTACTGGGAATACTTGGCGGCCAATTCTACTTGGCCGTACACTAAGCTCATAGGGATCTCCTTCCCGTCAGGCCCCACAGGTCCGACCTCGGCCATGTGGTTTGGGTCAGCCTTTGCGTACCGCGTCTTCACCATGGCCTAGGCCTCCCTAGAGCCTTGACGGCAGGCTGATATCTTCCACAATCGGAAGCGCCGCCGTGCTCCCTTTAGCTTCTCCGGCTAGAAGGCATTATGAATGTCAATTAAATTACATAGTCATTTTGACTGGTTGAATTCCTCTTCAATACCATCTAACATGCTGTCTAATTTACAGTCCTGCTGGGAATACTTTGCGGCCAACTCTACTTGGCCATATACTAAGCTTACAAGGATCTCCTTCCCATCGGGCCCTACAGGACCGACCTCGGCCATGTGGTTGGGGTCAGCCTTTGCGTACCGCGTCTTCACCATGGCCCAGGCCTCCCTAGCGCCTTGACGGCAGGCTGATATCTTCCACAATCGGAAGCGCCGCCGTGCTCCCTTTAGCTTCTCCGGAAGCTCTCCGAGACCTTCGGGCATGGAGATGGATGGCCACAGGGCCTGGGCGACGCCTTGCATCGCCTGCCGAACTCGATCGAGTAGTTGCGAGAGCTCGGGAAGAAGGTCACCCATAGAACCGGGCATCTCCTCTGCAGGACGACCTGTTAGCACACCTACAGACATTGCTCTGTTAGTCAACTTCCCCGCCGAACTTTCTTTCAAAGGTTCGTTCAAGCACTTACTAAATATGCCGCGCCGAAGCCGCTGATTATCCTTCACGGAGTCTGACAGCTGGGCACAAACATCTTTCATCTCGACGCCCAGCTTGGTGTTGGCATCTTGGAGATCGTTCTTCTCCCGCCTCACCTTTGTCAGCACCTTCTCACCAGCCTTTAGCTGGCGTAGGAGGTGTTGCCTTTCCAGATTCAATCCGGCGCCATCTGCAATTTCATTTGTCAGATTCGCACCAAAGCCGTGCTTCGCAAAATACTTATCTTTCGAAGTGTATATTACCAGAGGGGGTCTCCTTGGGCTCCCCTGCCGCGGCTAGTGTGGCCTCAAGTTGGGCTTTGCACTCTTCCAGCTCCTTGGACAGTAGGGAATTCTTTTCTGTAAGAACCTGCATCACAAATGATCCTTAAATCAGTTATTCTAACTGTTTCAAGTCTCGGGGGCTACTGGTATATACATATAATTACCAGAATTTTCTTACCCGTATGTCTTTTACATACTGCTCCGTGGCTCTGGCTAGACCATTTTGAGCGGCACGGAGATACGCATCTCCCGAGTTGAAGGCATCTAACGCCCCTTGGGAGAAACAAGCGTCGCGAAGAATTGTCTAGTGACGCCTGTGGTTCATGGCACTCTCCACCTTGGAATTGGTGGCAGACAGCCTGTCCGCATCCTCTGTCGGAGGAGCATCCGGTTCATGCCTTGTGTTCATTTACGCTTTCGGGTCAGGCATTGGAACCTGGCTGGTGGAGGCGCGATTGGCAACCTCTCCGGATGTAGTCCAGCGAGGTCTCTTCGTCCTGAAGATAGCACGAACATTAATATTCCCTGAAGGAATAACACCAGGGAAAAAGAGGGCGCACTATACCTTTGCGCCGGTGTCTCAGTCCAGACTACATTCCTTTTTACCCCACGGGGCCCTACGGCCCCTCGTTGGCTAGCCGCCGTAGGTTCGGCCTCCCACCTCGGAAACCTCTCCTGCAAAACATGGTCGTTGTCAGGAAAACTGAAATGCGTGAGAATGGATTCCTTCTCAAGGGGATGAGACTCCGCTCTCTGTTACCTGGGAGGCCGGAATTAACCCTGGGTAATCAGCCGTAATGGCCACTGAGGTGTTGTCCTTGCTTAGCTGATGAAACACCCCGTCGATCAGCTCCACCGATATGTCCGGATCCTCTTCGGAGTCCAGATCGAGGGATCGTTCTGGATCCTCGGGCTGTGGGGGACGGCTGTTTATATCCTTTACTTCCTGATGCAGTTCCTGCGTTGAAGTCATTAGACTACATATTTAATCATGGGAATATAAAACGGATGGGCAAGCACAATTGTCCACTTATCCAACTCGGAGGGTTGTACATAGTAAATCCGCCCTGCGGGTTGACGCGGAGGAATTCCTCCTCTTCTCCCTTGTACAAAGAGGATAAGATCTTTACTAGAGCGGCAGCTGAGGCTGGCCCCTTACGACCATAACGGGTGGCGTCATCCTCCCCGTTAAAATCCCACATGGGGTGGCCTCTATATTGAAGCAGCTGCACCCCCCACATAATGCATGCGGCCATGACTCCAATCATGGTTAGTCCGGAATGAGCCAATAGTCTTATCCGGCCCATCAGGCGAAGGACGTCCCTGCCGCCTCCTTTCTGAGAGATCCGCGGACGCCAGCTTAGGTGTTTCTTTAAGGGAGCACTGTTGAATTCGGGGAGACCTACCCGGATAGGATCCGGCAGTGGGACATCATCTATATAAAACCATTCCGAAGGCCAGTCCTCGGATGCCTTCTTTGGGGTTCCGGATAGATATCCGGTCCCGGCGATACGCCACACTTTGGCTCCGCCCACTTTATATATAGACCCCTCTTGAGAGCGGGGCACCAGGCAGAATAACCTCTTCCACAGCGCGAAATGAGCCTCAACACCCAAGAATAGCTCGCAAAGGGCGACGAAGCCCGCGATATGCAATATAGAGCCGGGCGTGAGATTGTGCAGCTAGAGGCCGTAGAACTCCAGGAGCCCACGGAGAAACGGATGAATTGGAAATCCAAGTCCTCTTATTAGATAAGGGACGAGGCACACCCGCTCTCCTTTGGAGGGATTGGGGGTGCTCTCCGCTTGCTCTCCGCCATTATAGGTGGCGAGTCCGGCTCGGACTGGGACCATATAGGCCTGAGGGAGAAATCCCTTGGCCTGAAGTGACACTAGCTCGCTGTGC
>NW_025242144.1:0-3172 GCF_018294505.1 Triticum aestivum
ACTGTAACAAGAGTTCATAGGATGGTGTGCAATTCCTATAACAATCCCGATATAAAGATGGTAATACTCCAAGGTAGAACAGAACCAAAAGCTGGATTGGCATTTGATCTGCGGAGCACAACTTCTTTGACCCAATCCTGGATATGGAAGAGGTACTGGAGTTTGTTTCTCCTAGTCATTCTGCGATAGAATGGCTTGACGGACCACAAGAGTTATAGGCATCGATGAACGAATGCATGCATACTCTTGACTATCAATTGATAGACGAGGGTCAGAATGCAACTAAAGAGGGACAACTCAAAGGAACATACGATTTTCTGAGTTGTGGATGCATGGTTTAGCATGTCGAACGGATTCAACATATTTCTTCCGGGCAATCCATGCGGAAGGTAAAACTGGCAGAGCCACAATATATAATGTAGAACCCATCAAAAATAATCCTGTTGTGATATTTTAGTTCAACGAGGAACTTCTGCCATAAGTAGTTCATGGTATTTGGAAGAAGAAGATACAACGGACTTCAAGGACTATCGGAAAGGTTACTAATATCCTAAAGGCACTAGCAATTACTATCAACATGAAGTAGGTAGAGTGAATCTCGGGTTCAAAACCCAGGAGTAGAATACCTACTACTAAGTAGCATCACGGGACGCTTTCGAGAATGATGGCCAGAATCATCACACTGGGAACACAAATCATGGCTAATTACTAGGTGATCCCCTAAACACCTAGGGTCATAATAGTAACTCCAACATAATGTCAAGGCAATAGAATACCTCAACTCAACAATTGGTGTGATTGAGCTGGCATAAAGGAACATCGAAACCAGAGGGAAAGGATTTTGCAAATGCATCAGACTATTTAGAAACCTGGAATGACTCGGACAGCATAACGGCTGTAAATGCTCAGAAAGATTTGAGACATTCACAAAAATGGTGGCATAACCACTCAGAAGCACAATATCAAGGTTTCGAGATCAACAGTTAACGTACGGAAGTAGAAGAAACTGAACTGAGACTTAAATCCAACAATCTTATAAGTCTACTGATTAGTAACACGTGATCCTAATAGAAAGAAGAGATAGCCTAGTTCTTAATCCCCGCAGGAAAGATAAGATGACTCAGATCAGAAGGGCATGAGGTATAAGGAGTAAAAAGAGCCTTACGTTCCATCCCACAATCAATTCCCTTATATAACTAAAGAATTTCTAGACTCAACTTCGACCGGTTTGGCTTGGTAATCCTACAGGCAGTCAAGCTCTGATACCAACGCTGTCAGGACCCCGACTCAATGTCACATCGATCTAGCCGGTAACACCTCATATCACTTTGCGGCCTCACGCACGGTATCCCCACGGGTGTCGCCTTACCTTTGCCCGGGAGCGTTTGCGCATTTTGGCTCACGTATATGATAGTGTCGCTAGCATCCATATGATAAAGAGCCCGGGCTGACATGGCTAGTCGTAAACCCTAAGTGGCACAGACTTACAGGGACAGGCATCCATGACCCAGCATCGAACGTGTCGGTCATCAGCAAGTGGGTCCGGGCTGTAGCACTGGGCTAGCAGGACTCCGGTAAACCGGGCTGTAGCGGGCTAACAGGACTCCGGTACTCAATGCGTGACATTTCCCCGAAGGGACAGACACAGGAATGAAGAAGGACACATGCCGGCCAGCCTAAGTGTTCCAGAGCAGTAGCAAGCTACCATGGCTCAGCGGTAACACTAGGAGACATTTCCCGGTAAGAGAGGCTACTAAAGATAAACAACTAGGTAGTCAGATCCCACACATACCAAGCATTTCAATAACATACACACAATATGCTCGATATGTGCAATACAACATGGCATCACAAAATGACTCTACGACTCAAGTAGTCTATTCAATAGGCTCCGAGGAGCGAGATATTACAACAGGGGTCTCATGACCCAACACTCAGAGCATACAAGTCAAAGCACAAGCGGAAGCTATCATGTCTGGGTACAGACATCTATAAATGAAAAAGGCTGAGAAGCCTGACTATCTATCATATCCTGCCGAGGGCACAAGATCGTAGCTGAGGTATCAAGCTAAACGTCGAAGTCCACGTGGAACTACTAGTGAGACTGAAGTCTCTCTGCAAAACATAAAATAGGCAAACGTGAGTACAAATGTACCCAGCAAGACTTACATCAGATCTATCTACACATGCATCATTATCAACAAGGGGATGGTGGAGTTTGACTGCAGCAAGCCAGCTTTGACTCGGTGGCTATCCTGAACTACGACTGCAAGCGACTCTTTTGAGGTGGCGCACACGAGTCCACATATTCACCATATCAATACACCACTATGGATCCGCTCCCGTCTCCCTACGAGAACGCCATCCATAGCACTCACGCTTATCTTGCGCATTTTAAAGTATCCACTTTCACTTGTCTATGAACTGATATAAGCAACCCAGAAGTCCTTTTCCGCGGACACGGCTATTCGAATAGATGATGTTAACCCTGCAGGGGTGTACTTCTTCATACATGTTTCCACCACTTAGTGTCTGCACACGACATGTGCTCGGCAGACTTCAAGCGAAAGCCGACATGGGTGTAGACCACGACCTACCTAAACACTCAAGTCTCTAGTCCAGGTTTATCGCCTATTCGGGTTCCATCCATGAGGAGATCCGGCCGGAGTTTCGCTCACAGCCCCAAACGATGTGAACAGTGTTCCCGAGATACCAAACGGGCATCCGGTACACCGTGCCACGTACCTACCGCATCACAGCCCACCCCTACGGTCAGCGCTGTCCACGGCCTCCAGTAAGCTACAAACACCAGAAACTACTTGCAACTCCTGGACAGAGGACTAGGGTGAATAAGAAGTCGAGCGGGGTCATATTTCAGGGCCCAATGTATGGTAGTAGCTGAATCATGGATCACAAACACAGAACTCAGTTCCTGAGGACGGCTGCAATGAGACAACCCACCATGTACTCCTACATGGCCTCTCACCGCTACCTTTACCAAATCGTGTTCACACACTTAGCTCACACACAGTAGGACATGTTCACACGCCTCTGATTCATCCCCGATGAATCAGACCTGACTCAACTCTAAGCAGTAGCAGGCATGACAAACAAGCATGAATGAGTAGGCACAACAGGGCTCAAACAATTCCTACTCATACTAGTGGGTTTC
>NW_025242145.1:0-3172 GCF_018294505.1 Triticum aestivum
CCCTCTACGCGGATTGCCCTTCGTGCGTCTATGGCTGTGGCCGGCGGCCTCCGGGGGCTAGCATGCCGCCAAATCTTGCGCCAGCGGCCTCTCACAAGTCTGGAAGTGTTGTCGCGACTTCAAACGCCCGGCACGCGTGTCCGGGGTGTGCCCCCCTCACGAATGGCGCTGCCGCCGGCACCTGGAGGGGGAAACAGACGCGTGGGGTCTACACGGAGGGGATCTTGCTGTGGGTCTTCCCTGGATGTTGCTCCAATGTGTTCCTATGGGCTGACCTAACACAACCAGGTGGGGAGGTCCACTAGTCAAAGCCCGTCCGTGCAAAGTCAAAGGGGTAGATCCCGTGGTCAAACGCTACAGGGTTAGGCGGGACTGGGGCACTGGGGGGGGGGGTAGCAATGCCACCGGAGCATCGCACCGGGCCCTCATACATGCGGGGTGGTGTGGTGGCATGTCCGAAGAGGTGGGACGCGTCTCCAGGGCGTGGCCCCCCTCACGGACGGCGATGACACAGTAGTAGACGTTCTGTGGTAACGATGGGGCGTCAATATTACTAAATACTCGGAGCGCAATAAAATCATGATTTTTTTGCACGACGTGGGCACATGTGCTATAGGAACGATGGTATTTTTTTCATAATTTTTGGTGATGGAGAAGTATCCGAAAAATTCCCTCTACGCGGATTGCCCTTCGCGCGTCTATGGCTGTGGCCGGCGGCCTCCGGGGGCTAGCATGCCGCCAAATCTTGCGCCAGCGGCCTCTCACAAGTCTGGAAGTGTTGTCGCGGTTGCAAACGCCCGGCACGCGTGTCCGGGGTGTGCCCCCCTCACGAACGGCGCTGCCGCCGGCATCTGGAGGGGGGAAACGGACGCGTGGGGTCTACACGGAGGGGATCTTGCTGTGGGTCTTCCCCGGATGTTGCTCCAATGTGTTCCTATGGGCTGACCTAACACAACCGGGTGGGGAGGTCCATTGGTCAAAGCCCGTCCGTGCAAAGTCAAAGGGGTAGATCCTGTGGTCAAATGCTACAGGGTTAGGCGAGACGGGGGCACTGGGGGGTAGCAATGCCACCGGAGTGTCGCACCGGGCCCTCATACATGCGGAGTGGTGTGGTGGCATGTCCGAAGAGGCGGGACGCGTCTCCGGGGCGTGGCCCCCCTCACGGACGGCGATGACATGGTAGTAGACGTTCTGCGGTAACGATGCAGCGTCAATATTACTAAATACTTGGAGCGCGATAAAATAATGATTTTTTTTTGCACCACGTGGCACATGTGCTATAGGAACGATGGTATTTTTTCATAATTTTTGGTGATGGAGAAGTATCCGAAAAATTCCCTCTACGCGGATTCCCCTTCGCGCGTCTACGGCTGTGGCCGGCGCCCTCCGGGGGCTAGCATGCAGCCAAATCTTGCGCCAGCGGCCTCTCACAAGTCTGGAAGTGTTGTCGCGGTTGCAAACGCTCGGCACGCGTGTCCGGGGTGTGCCCCCCTCACGAACGGCGCTGCCGCCGGCACCTGGAGGGGGGAGACGGACGCGTGAGGCCTACACGGAGGGGATCTTGCTGTGGGACTTCCCTGGATGTTGCTCCAAAGTGTTCCTATGGGCAGACCTAACACAACCGGGGGGGAGGTCCATTGGTCAAAGCCCGTCCGTGCAAAGTCAAATGGGTAGATCCCGTTGTCAAACGCTACAGGGTTAGGCGGGACGGGGGCACTGGGGGTAGCAATGCCACCGGAGCGTCGCACCGGGCCCTCATACATGCGGGGTGGTGTGGTGGCATGTCCGAAGAGGCGGGACGCGTCTCCGGGGCGTGGCCCCCCTCACGGACGGCGATGACACGGTAGTAGACGTTCTATGGTAACGATGCGGCGTCAACATTACTAAATACTCGGAGCACGATAAAATCATGATTTTTTTTGCACGACGTTGGCACATGTGCTATAGGAACGATGGTATTGTTTCATAATTTTTGGTGATGGAGAAGTATCCGAAAAATTCCCTCTACGCGGATTGCCCTTCGCGCGTCTACGGCTGTGGCCGGCGGCCTCCGGGGGCTAGCATGCCGCCAAATCTTGCGTCGGCGGCCTCTCACAATTCTGGAAGTGTTGTCGCAGTTGCAAACGCCTGGCACGCGTGTCCGGGGTGTGCCCCCCTCACGAACGGCGCTGCCGCCGGCACCTGGAGGGGGGAAACGGACGCGTGGGGTCTACACGGAGGGGATCTTGCTGTGGGTCTTCCCCGGATGTTGCTCCAATGTGTTCCTATGGGCTGACCTAACACAACCGGGTGGGGAGGTCCACTGGTCAAAGCCCGTCCGTGCAAAGTCAAAGGGGTAGATCCCGTGGTCAAACGCTACAGGGTTAGGCGGGACGGGGGCACTGGGGGGTAGCAATGCCACCGGAGCATCGCACCGGGCCCTCATACATGCGGGGTGGTGTGGTGGCATGTCCGAAGAGGCGGGACGCGTCTCCGGGGCGTGGCCCCCCTCACGGACGGCGATGACACGGTAGTAGACGTTCTGCGGTAACGATGCGGCGTCAATATTACTAAATACTCGGAGCGCGATAAAATCATGATTTTTTTTGCATGCCGTGGGCACATGTGCTATAGGAACGATGGTATTTTTCCATAATTTTTGATGATGGAGAAGTATCCGAAAAATTCCCTCTACGTGGATTGCCCTTCGCGCGTCTACGGCTGTGGCCGGCGGCCTCCGGGGGCTAGCATGACGCCAAATCTTGCGCCGGCGGCCTCTCACAAGTCTGGAAGTGTTGTCGCGGTTGCAAACACCCGGCACGCGTGTCTGGGGTGTGCCCCCCTCACGAACGGCGCTGCCGCCGGCACCTGGAGGGGGGAAACGGACGCGTGGGGTCTACACGGAGGGGATCTTGCTGTGGGACTTCCCCGGATGTTGCTCCAAAGTGTTCCTATGGGCTGACCTAACACAACCGGGTGGGGAGGTCCATTGGTCAAAGCCCGCCCGTGCAAAGTCAAAGGGGTAGATCCCGTGGTCAAACGCTACAGGGTTAGGCGGGACGGGGGCACTGGGGGTAGCAATGCCACCGGAGCGTCGCACCGGGCCCTCATACATGCGGTGTGGTGTGGTGGCATGTCCGAAGAGGCGGGACGCATCTCCGGGGCGTGGCCGCCCTCACGGACGGTGATGACA
>NW_025242146.1:0-692 GCF_018294505.1 Triticum aestivum
CACCCCAGGGTTAGTTAATCGTGGAAATCACTCCGGGACCCCAAAACAATGACTAATAGTCCATGAAACGGGCCAGACTCGCCCAAAATAGTGAGTGTTGATGACCGACACGTAAGCACACATCAGAGTTCAACAACTACGGAAATCGTTTCGGGACCCCAAAACGATGAGTAATAGTCCATGAAACGGGCCAGAATTGACAAAAACCAGAAGTGTTGATGACCAAAACGAAAACGCACCTGGGGTTCGTCAATCGTGAAATCCCCGCGGGACCCAAAAACTGAGTAATAGTCCAAGAAACGGGCAAGAATCGACCAATCTGTGAGTCTTGACGACCAACACGTAATCATACCTTGGGGTTCGACAACCATGGAAATCGCTTTGGGACCACAAAACGTTGAGTAATAGTCCACGAAACGGGTCAGAATCGGCAAAAACCGTGAGTGTTGATGACCGACACGTAAACACGCCCTGGGGTTCGTTAATGTGGAAATCACTCCGGGACGCCAAAACAGTGAGTAATAGTCCACGAAATGGGCAAGAATCATCCAAAACTGTGAGTGTTGATGACCGGCATGTTAACGCACCCCAGGGTTCGTTAATGGTGGAAATCACTCCGGGACGCCAAAACTGTGAACAATAGTCCATGATCCGGCCAGAATCGGCCAAAACTATGAATATTGATGACCAAC
>NW_025242146.1:702-1990 GCF_018294505.1 Triticum aestivum
ACCCCAGGGTTCGTTAATGGTGGAAATCACTCCGGGACGCCAAAACAGTGAGTAATAGTCCATGAACCGGGCCAGAATCGGCCAAAACTGTGAATATTGATGACCGACACGAAAGCGCACCCCGGGGTTCGTTAATCGTTGAAATCACTTCAGGACCCGCAAACAGTGAGTAATACTCCATGAAATGGGCCAGAATCAGCCAAAACTATGAGTGTTGACGACCGACACGTAAGCGCACCCCGGGGTTCGTTAATTATGGAAATCACTTCGGGAGCCCAAAACAATGTGTAATAGTCCACGAAACGGGCCAGAATCGGCCAAAACTATGAGTGCTGATGACCGATACGTAAGCGCACCCCAGGGTTTCTTAATCGTGGAAATCACTCCGGGACCCCAAAACAGTGATTAATAGTCCATGAAACGGGCCAGAATCGCCCAAAATAGTGAGTCTTGATGACCGACACGTAAGCACACCTCAGAGTTCAACAACTATGGAAATTGTTTTGGGACCCCAAAACGATGAGTAATAGTCCATGAAACGGGCCAGAATTGACAAAAACCGCGAGTGTTGATGACCGAAACGAAAACGCACCTGGGGTTCGTCAATCGTGAAATCCCCGCGGAACCCAAAAACTGAGTAATAGTCCAAGAAACGGGCCAGAATCGACCAAACTGTGAGTCTTGACGACCAACACGTAATCATACCTTAGGGTTCGACAACCATGGAAATCGCTTTGGGACCACAAAACGTTGAGTAATAGTCCACGAAACGGGTCAGAATCGGCAAAAACCGTGAGTGTTGATGACCGACATGTAAACACGCCCTGGGGTTCGTTAATGGTGGAAATCACTCCGGGACACCTAAACAGTGAGTAATAGTCCATGAAATGGGCAAGAATCGGCCAAAACTGTGAGTGTTGATAACCGACATGTTAACGCACACCAGGGTTCGGTAATGGTGGAAATCACTCCAGGACGCCAAAACTGTGAGCAATAGTCCATGATCCGGCCAGAATCGGCCAAAACTATGAATATTGATGACCAACACGTAGGCGCACCCCGGGGTTCGTTAATCGTTGAAATCACTTCAGGACCCAAAAACAGTGAGTAAGTCCATGAAACGGGCCAGAATCAGCCAAAACTATGAGTGTTGATGACCGACACGTAAGTGCACCCCGGGGTTCGTTAATCGTGGAAATCACTGCGGGAGCCCAAAACAGTGTGTAATAGTCCACGAAACGAGCCAGTATCGGCCAAAACTATGAGTGTTGACGACCGACATGTAAGC
>NW_025242146.1:2000-3172 GCF_018294505.1 Triticum aestivum
AGAATCGACCAATCTGTGAGTCTTGACGACCAACACGTAATCATACCTTGGGGTTCGACAACCATGGAAATCGCTTTGGGACCACAAAACGTTGAGTAATAGTCCACGAAACGGGTCAGAATCGGCAAAAACCGTGAGTGTTGATGACCGACACGTAAACACGCCCTGGGGTTCGTTAATGTGGAAATCACTCCGGGACGCCAAAACAGTGAGTAATAGTCCACGAAATGGGCAAGAATCATCCAAAACTGTGAGTGTTGATGACCGGCATGTTAACGCACCCCAGGGTTCGTTAATGGTGGAAATCACTCCGGGACGCCAAAACTGTGAACAATAGTCCATGATCCGGCCAGAATCGGCCAAAACTATGAATATTGATGACCAACACGTAGGCGCACCCTGGGGTTCATTAATCGTTGAAATCACTTCAGGACCCGAAAACAGTGAGTAAGTCCATGAAACGGGCCAGAATCAGCCAAAACTGTGAGTGTTGATGACCGACACGTAAGTGCACCCCGGGGTTCGTTAATCGTGGAAATCACTTCGGGAGCCCAAAACAGTGTGTAATAGTCCACGAAACGAGCCAGCATCGGCCAAAACTATGAGTGTTGACGACCGACATGTAAGCGCACCACGAGGTTAGTTAATCGTGGAAATCACTCCGGGACCCCAAAACAGTGATTAATAGTCCATGAAACGGGCCAGAATCGCCGAAAACAGTGAGTGTTGATGACCGACACGTAAGCACACCTATGAGTTCAACAACTACAAGAATCGCTTTGGGACCACAAAACGATGAGTAATAGTCCACGAAACGGGTCAAAATCGACAAAAACCGCAAGTGTTGATGACCAACACGTAAACACGCCCCGGGGTTCGTTAATGTTGGAAATCACACAGGGATGCCAAAACAGTGAGTAATAGTCTATGAACCGGGCCTGAATCGGCCAAAACTATGAGTGTTGATGACCGACACATAAGCGCACCCCGGGGTTCATTAATCATGGAAATCACTCCGGGACCCCAAAACGGTGAGTAATACTCCACGAAATGGGCAACAGTCGACAAAAACCGTGAGTGTTGATGACCGACACGTTAACGCACCCCAGGGTTCGTTAATGGTGGAAATCACTCCGGGACGCCAAAACAGTGAGTAATAGTCCATGAACCGG
>NW_025242147.1:0-3171 GCF_018294505.1 Triticum aestivum
TATTTGTTTCCCACCCAAGATGAACAATATAGGCATACCCTAGGTGAACCAGATATTAGACAGACAGACTATTCATTGTTGCCTCGATATGTGCCCCACAACTAATTTAGAACTCAAGTTTGAATATTAATTTGAACCTCACTCAAGTTAGAATATTATTCTGCCACTAATGCACTTGGTCTTGTTTTCATGCATAGGATTTTGAAAAGTAGGTCCAGGTGGATGTTTTGCTTCATTCCTTTCAACCAAATGCAGGAATAATTGAATAGTAGAGTGCCATTGGAAAATTCCCTATTGCTATGTTTTTCCGTTGAACAAAAATAGCCCCAATGGATCGACATGAATGTATAGTAATAAGTGATGCAACAAGTGTACAACCTCTTTGCAGTAGCCGTGTAGACCTCAGGATCATTGGGTTGGTTGCTGAAGCAGTTGAGGCAGAGGTGGCTATCGGAGGTGTGGAGGAAGATCTGAGGAATCTGTAGACAGCGTCCAGGGCACTGCTCTGTTGTGATGGATCATTATGTCGTTGGAGCAGCTCCGGTGAGCCGTAAGACGTCAAGGCTGAAGCAACACAAGACAGACATCGTCAATCTCAGGTGGGATTCTAATAGCATCTCCAATAGATGATGTAAAATTGATGTAAAATTTACATCACCAAAAACCACCTGACTACAATAGATGAGGTAAAAACTGTTGACTCTGAACTTAACTATCCAAACTGAAATTTACTGTGGAATCTGAATGTTACTATCGAAACTGAACGCAATGGTAGCAGAGAGGCACTTGACATGTAGTTTAGGGAGGGCCTGCAGTTCATCTTCAACCTGCACCCCCCTGAGCCGCCAGTCACCACCGGCCGAACCGCCGGCCCCAGCGCCGCCTTGCCGCCCCAAAATAACTCCCCATCGCCGCCTCGGCCAGCCCTCTAGGCCCCCCGCCCCACCCTGAACCCCAAGATAGATAGTGGGGTACCTCTCCAGCGAGCCCTCGTCCCCGCTGCGGGTGGTTCTTCCTTAACTCCCTGAATATTGACTGACCCAAAAGTCGATTCAGTCGACTCAAGTGTGGCTAAATCGGAGCAGAGCAGCAGCACGAGCAAGGGGGAGAGCTGCAGCAGCAACGCGAGCGAGCGAGAGCCGGAGCAGCAGCAGCTGGGTGAGCGAGCGATCGAGCGAGAGCCGGAGCAGTAGCAGCAGCGCGAGCAAGCGAGCGAGAGCCGGAGCAGCAGCAGCAGCAGATCCGGCTGGTATGGACGCCGCCGCCGAAGGGTCCTCGCACTGGGGGAGAGCCGCCATGGAGATGTCGCCCGCGGCATCGGCTTCAAGGTAGCCGCTCCATGGGGGTGCACGATGGAGCACCGTCGGCGCCTGGAGGTCGAGTTAAGGAGAAGGTGCGATGCGATGAGTGTAAAACCTCTTTGGTGGCGCCGAGTAGGCCTCGGCTTCGTCCGAGGAATCGGTGAGTATGCTGCGGTTCCGGTGGAGCAGGTTAAGGCAGCGCTGCGGGGATGGAGCAACCGCGATAGACGAGACAATCGTCAGAGCAGCTCCTTGGAGGTGGAGGACGGGGCGGCGAAGCGGTGGGACAACGATATGGACGATGGATCCTCATCCGGGGAGGTGGACGAGGGACGTCGAGCTATTGCGGTGGACGACGTCGTCAGGGAAGAAGCTCCGGCTGGGCAGCGGTGAGGTGGCGGACGGAGGAGGGTGGGGTTTCGCTGCTGGAGCAGAGAGGTTATGGCGGCCTGGGATTTCGAATGGCGAAAAGGGGGCGATGGGAGGGGTGAAGCATGACTTAGGGACGCGCTTGTCCAAAATGTAGGGTGTGTTACGAAAGTACCCCCCACCAATTTGAACTAGCGGCCCTTTTGGCTCAGGGTTAGAAGGGGGATTTCGCGTGTCGGGATTTGGCAGCTGGAGGGAGTTTTCGCGCGCGTTGTAATTTTGGGATAGCAAGGCGCGGGTTGTGAAGGCGCTAGTTTTGGGAGCACGATATCTGAATTTTCGGGATATAACAAGGCGCGGGTTGAATTTTAGGGACAAGCCTAACGTGTAGTAATATTGTACTTGTACGTTCCAAATCAATTCGCACTTCCCTCAACCAAAAAGAAAATGAAAAAATTTAAACTATTCACACCACACAAAGAGAGTGTCTTGCGCCATTTTACTATACAAATGCTATTCAAAGCTACTCCCTCCTTCCATCTATATAGGGCCTAATGCGTTTTTCGATGCTAACTCTGACCAAATATTAGAGCAATAATATATGACATGCAACTTACACAAAGCACATCGTTAAATTCGTCTGTGAAAGGTTCTTTCAATGATATAGTTTTCACACATTGTGCATGTCATGTACTATTAATCTTGTCAATAATCAAAGGCGGTCTTTAAAAACTCATTACGCCCTATACAGATGGAAGGAGAGAGTATGAATCCATGTTATGTCCAATTAAAAAAATTCGCTTGATGTATAATGCATGTAACCTACTCATACCAACATTTTAGTGCATTCCAAATGTCTATACTACCGCTCCAATTCGAACTAAATTTGAATTTGTTTCTCTATTTCAATTAGAATCTACAATCATGATTGTTGCCAACTTCAACCATCATTCGTGTATTACCTTAATAACACACCACATGATTACTATAGAGATAGATATGAACTATGTGTACTACATGAACTAGAATTCTATTTTTTGAATACACTTGATGTTGATTCCAAATAATAGTACATTTGATGTACTAACTATATATTCATAATCTAAACCATGTTCCATACGTACACCGTGTTTATCACACAAAGTATAGTGCCCCGCCCCCTACATTATGACAAGTATTTAGACCTGAGCTGCAAAAGCCACACATTAGCCCAAATTATAATCAATGTTCTATATATTATACGTAGTACTAGCAAGATGCCCATGCGTTCCACAGAATATCAACATGATCAAGGGGCCTAATTTGCAAATATGGAGAGGGGTGTGGGTATCTTTTTTCAAAATTGCCATAGTTTCCTTCCTATCCGCCAGATATAAATCGGACGGCCCATATTGCAGGATGGCAGTCACACCATCATCAACAACTCCATTTTTATAAGAAGTAGAGATAAAATATATTATATGTAGTATAACATGTTCATAACCACACTATGTGTATCACC
>NW_025242148.1:0-3171 GCF_018294505.1 Triticum aestivum
AGACCGCCCAGCCGACTGCCCCGGCGCCTGACACCGCCATCTCCTCCGATCCTCCAATCCCAGATGCCGCCTCCTAGGCTGCCTTTTTCGCCTCTGTTTGTCTGTCTTAATAATCTTTTGAAAACTTTTTTAGACTCGAACAATTCCACCCGCGGGGTGTATCTTGAACTTCTATTCGAAGATTCGGCCAAGGGCCTATGTAAATATTAATCTGCTTTCCATATTTCCTTGCTTACTGCTCTTTAGGCTTTTCCTTTTGCCGCCTTCCTTTAGTCGCTGCCTTGTCAGTCGAGCAGCCGCTCTGTGGACTGTCGCTGGGTCAACTGCTTGGCTACTTCGGGAAGGCAAGGACTTGGCCGTTTAGAGTTTTTTTTAGCAAGTCGGATAGAAAGCGACATGCCGACTGCCCAAGAGTCGGCCGTCCTTAATGGAGGCTAATAAAGACGGTGAGCCGGCTACTCATGAGTCGGCCTTCCGCTTCAGAAATGCTGGAGGCCGTCTTATGCAATGTTCGTGCTTTAGGTCCTTAGCCATTTTTCGTGTGGGTGCCCGTTCTTCCTCACTCCTGCCTGCCTCACAGTCGCTCTGCGAGCTGCGGCTTTGCCAGGAGGCGGATTGGGCACCGCACACTACTTGTCTGACTATGGGAAGCTTCTCATAGCGCAAGGCGGCGAGTCCCCGGGCCGACTAGTCAGGCCCAGTGCCAAGCGGCTTGTAATGAAAGTAATGTACTCGGAGGCATAATTCTTATCGTACTGGGTCAACTTAAGATAAAAATGACTAGTGTCATGACATGCCATCCAAATGCACTCATGTATCATGCCTCACTAATCATCAGAATCATACCGGGTCAACTTATATCAAGCACTAAACAGTTCAGAACCTCATGGCATTTTTCTGGTCATGTTTATGCAGCAACTAATCATGGCAATAACTTAGCATAATCATTTTCTTACTCAAGAAAATATTATTCAAACTAGTCCATTTTCAATAGCCAATTATTACTCCAAAGACTATCATCACATATAATAACTTAACTCTAGCTTAGTTAACTCCTAACTTTCTGTCAAACAACATATCCACCTAAATAAGCTTGCAACAGAATCAAAATAATTATTTAACTAGGTGATTTAAATGCATGAACTAATTAACCATTAAAGTTGAAAATAAATCACAAATATTGCAATGGCATCATGAAAATGTTGCTGTGGCTTGCCTTAGTGCAGATGAGCATCACACTCTCCCTGGTGATCCTCAAGACAAGCTCCACCTTCTAAAAACAGTTATAAACACAAAAGGAAAACAGCAAGAACCCTTCTGAAATTTGCCAGAAAATCTAGGCAGCAAGGAAAAATCCCATCTTTGGTGTGCTACTAGATATTTGCATACAGAAACCAATGCAAAAAGAATCAATTCATTTGGACTTATTGTTAAAAAGTTGTGGTTGTTTGAAGTGTTCTGTAAATTTTGAATTTAAATAAACATACCTAGGGGGGACGTCGAAGGCGTAAACCCGCGGGCGCCTCCACTCCTACCGCTTTGGGCGCGTACAGAGTGGCTGACTGGCGGGCCCCGCTAGTCAAGTGAGGGGGAGGAGGAGAAGGAGACTAAGGGCGGCGGGGCTTCGCCAGAGCACATGTCGACGAGGAGAGCTCCTTGGCCAAAACTAGAGGGAGGGATCGAAAGAGGGGACGGAGGCGCACCTGCCCATACCCATAGGTTAGCTTGGGGTGGTCGGACGTCGTCGGAAACGGCCTCTCTAGCGGCGATAGATGGCAGCAGTCGCCAGAGTTGAAGCGACGGCGACTGGAGGCGGCACCAGGGGCTCCAACCGAGCGGAACGGCACCACCGAGGCCCGGCGGAGACCCTGGAAGGGTTGCCTGAGCTTGGGAGGGGCTGGAGTGGTGCAGATGGACAGAGGGGATCGCCGGCGAGCTCGAGGTCGGGGACGGTGGCCCGAGGCCTGCCGGGCCGGGCCACGGCTTTCTACAGGTTCATGGAGTGTGTGTGAGGGTTGGATGAGGCTCGAGGAGGCTGGGGAGGGCTCTATTTATAGCCGAGCGATGGGAGGTGCTCGGGCTCGGCCGGAGGACACCTGGACGCTGCAGTGGGAAGGCGGCGCAGCTCACATGGGAACTGTGGGCGCACGGAGATGAGCATAGGAGCGAGGAGAAGGCGACCAACACAGTGCACGGTGCACTGTTGGGTTGGCCGGACCGCGCCCGTGCTCACTGCGGCGAGCTCTGGCATCGGCAAGCTCCAAGGTGAAGTAAATGGCATCGGGATGGTGATGGTGGGCGGGTTTGGCAATGTTTGGCAGGTGATGGAAGCGATCAAGCGAGCAACAGAGGCTCGGACGCGATGCAGAGGGGGCCGTCTGCATGCCATCACGCTTGGTCGAACACGGTCACCGCGTGAACTCTGACCTTAGGCCGACCTAAGCCTAAACTTCATGTCTAGCGTGTTGTTCGTGGTAGATATAGGAGTTACCACCGTTAGATTTGAGCTCAGGTGCAGTGAACAAGATTTTTACTTCACTGCAAGTTACTATACACTAACTTTGAGAGGTTGCTGTGGTTAAACAGCTGGGAGTTGGGAGTTGTGCTTTGGTGTGTAGCAGTGAGTTAGGAGGGTAGTGATGCACAACAAAATGCAGCACCAATGGAGCAAGTAAAATGGTAGTTGCTGTAGAAACCACCATTTCTGGCCAGAACAGAAAATATTTTCTATAGCAAAAGTATTCTAAAAGTGGTGTGATATTTTTGCTCAGGGAGGTGACCTATGGTTCAAAGAATTTTTGAGAATTTTCTCAGATTTTTGTGAGCAAGTAAAATAGGGGTGGCTTTGGAGCACAAGTTTCTGTTTAGGGTTTTTAAGATGAAAATGAATATTTTTCATTAAAGAAAAATATCCATGAAATTATTTTGAGGTAGAACAGAGAGGAAATGATGGTTTGGAGGAGGAGCGAGCCACTTGGGTGAAAGCCAAGGTGATTCCCAAGTGTTTTAAGTCCAACTGAAATGACTCAAATTCAAAATTGAAATCAGAACTCAATTGAAAACCAGAAGAGAAAAGAGGCCAAAAACTAGGCTGTCACAAACCTCCCCCACTTAGGATGAATCTCGTCCTCGAGATTCGGTTGCTCGGGAAAGCAATTATGGATAGTTTGC
>NW_025242149.1:0-3171 GCF_018294505.1 Triticum aestivum
AAGAAGAAAAAGAACAATTTTTTAAAAAAATTAAACCAATTTTGGAATGAGAACAAAGATATAAAGTTATACAAAACAGGATATTTTCTGGAATTATGAATTTTTTTTGAAAATTATGAACTTATAGAAAAAAAGGGAGAAAGAAAAATAAACTTGAAAGGAAAAAAGGCAAAATAAACATGAAATAAAAAGGAAAGAAACGGAAAAAGAAAATAAAACATAATACAGTAAAAAAACAGTTCAGCCCATTGTGGACGCACTGTGCGAAGCTCCGACTATTTGACGCACCATGCGATAAATAGGATTTTCCAGGTGGGCATGAAAATAAATGCGCTTGCTTTGCCAGGCCACACTGCAGGCGGCCCAGATACGTCGATATAGAAGTGGCATAGCATACAGAGTTAACAATTAGTTTCACTAGCCGTCAACCCGTGCGTTCGCACGGGCTAGCCTATAAAAATGAGTGCTAATTAGAATTTTATGTCCTACAATCAAATTAAATTCATCAGGTGGCCTGCATATAAAATTTTCTCCATTATTTTACACTTTCTTTCGTAAATTATATTAAAATGGTACAGAAATATTATTTGCTGGTAATATTATAAATTATACAAACAAATAGGCATTGGAAAATTGAACATAAAAATGTCGTACTTGTTAAATATTAGCCATGCTGTTGGAAAATTTCCTAACTCTGTTTATTCGGTCTCCAACACTATGCAATTTACCTTTCTAGAATGTTTTCATTTGTGAAATCATTTTGCTGCTCCAACATTATGCAAGTTGTTGGTGCAGATCACTTCTGTCTGGTTTGCCAAATCATTTTACCTTTCTAGAAATAGAAAGGTGATTGTAGTTGTTAGGAAGTCCTAATATCTTCTTTAGATTATCATTGGTCGATGGATATTCAGATCCATCATTACCATGAAAATCGAAATGACATATTAGTAGATAAGTTTATGTAGTAGATTTTCTTGCCGTTGACAATTAGTTCTCAAGTGACAAACTGTGTGATAAAATCTTTGACCATTTGTTTAGTCTAATCTTCTCCGGCCGTATATCTTCACTGCATATGACAACATGGAAAGTTGTCAGCAACTATAAGTTATATCCACCGGTTGTGTTTCAGGACACCCAATTCACAACATAATGTATCAAATCTTGAAAATTCAATGAATTGCATGTGGTTGTTTGATCTGTCCTATAGAAGTAGCTAATACAACTGATCATTACATAGGCATCACGCCCAAGATTAGTAGACCGACTTCTGCCTGCATCTACTACTATTATTGCACACATCGACCGCTATCCAGCATGCATCTAGTGTATTAAGTTCATAGAAAAATAGAGTAATGCAATAAGAACGATGACATGATGTAGACAAGATCCGTTTATCTATTGAGTAGATATAGATACCATCTTTTTATCCTTAGTAGAAACGATACATACGTGTCGTCTCCCTTTCTGTCACTGGAATCAAGCACCGTAAGATCGAACCCACTATCGGGCACCTCTTCCCATTGCAAGATAAATAGATCAAGTTGGCCAAACAAAACCCATATACCGGAGAAGAAATACGAGGCTATAAGAGATCAAAGAAACTCAAATAACTTTCATGGATATAAAAAGATATAACTGATCATAAACTCGAAGTTCATCAGATCCCAACAAACACACCGCAAAAAGAGTTACATCATATGGATCTCCAAGAGACCATTGCATTGAGAATTCAGGGAGAGAGAGAGGAAGCCATCTAGCTAGTAACTACGAACCCGAAGGTCTACAAAGAACTACTCACGCATCATCGGAGAGGCACCAATGGAGGTGGTGAACCCCATCCGAGATGGTATCTAGATTGGATCTGGTGGTTCTGAACTCTGCGACGGCTGGATGAATATTTCGTCGACTCCCCTAGGGTTTCTGGATTTTTGAGGTATTTATAGAGCAAAGATGCGGTCCGGGAGGCACCCGAGGTGGGCACAACCCACCAGGGCGCGCCTGGGCCTCCTGGCGCGCCCTGGTGGGTTGTGTTCCTTTTGGCCCATAAAAATTCTTCGTAAAGTTTCGGGGCATTTGGACTCCGTTTGATATTGATATCCCGCGATGTAAAAAACATGGAAAAAACAGCAACTGGCACTTGGCACTATGTCAATAGGTTAGTACCAAAAAATGATATAAAATGACTATAAAATGATTATAAAACATCGAAGATTGATAATAAAACAGCATGGAACAATCAAAAATTATAGTTGCGTTGGAGACGTATCAGCATCCCCAAGCTTAACTCCTGCTCGTCCTCGAGTAGGTAAGTGATAAAAACAAATTTTTTGATGTGGAGTGCTGTTTATCAAGTCATATCATATTCTTTTCTTTATAGCATGGACATTTGGACTTCTATGTGATTCAAAGCAATAGTCTAGTTTTGACATAATAATTTAGATACTCAAGCATATCAACAAGCAACCATGTCTTTCAAAATATCAACGCTAAAACAAGTTATTCCTAGCCCATGATGTTGGGTTCATTAGCCCAAATACTGTAAATGAATTTATGGTAAAAAAGAGAGTCAAAGATACTGAGGACAACTTGCTACAATCGTTCCTTCGACATCAAAACAAAGGGAAAATACTCTTTCCTTACCACTTCAAGTGAGTCTTACTGTCTTGTGCATATTCGGTTTCGCTTACTCGAGGTTATAGTAGTGTAATTGATGAGTTATGCGTGCGCAGCTTCCACTTTATTCTGCTAGAGATTAAGCTTGACGGGGGAGTAGTAAATGTCTTAGACTCGAGACGTAAAGATCCCCAGGATTTTGCGGACATGACTGCAATGCTCCAGAAGTAAGTTCAATCATTATCGCACCATATCAGCAACTTTCGTTCATTTCCTGATATCAAGTAATCATTTTCTTTGCCTGGCACGGTTTGGAAACAATTCACCGGAATGGTTCCGGGTCTGCAGAAGGAGCTGTGATTTACACACCCCCAAAGTAAGTAGTACTAGCTAGTTCCACGCATCTCTCATTGATTCTAGTTTCATCACTACCATTTATCATGCTTGATTATCAGTTTGATTGAACTCTATTTCTCATAAAGTGCTTATGGCAGGAAGGCGGGAATAATTTATGTGGATACTATGTTTGTGAGTTCATTTGCCGCTCGACCTCTGAGC
>NW_025242150.1:0-3170 GCF_018294505.1 Triticum aestivum
AGACCGAGAGAGTCAACCAGATTCTGGAGGACATGTTGAGAGCCTATGCGTTAGACTATGGGTCTAGCTGGGATGACAATCTGCCATACACACAGTTCTCGTACAACAACAACTATCAGACCAGTCTGAAGATGGCCCCTTTCGAAGCTCTATACGGAAGGAGGTGCAGAACACCATTGCTGTGGGATGGTGTTGGAGACCGAAAGCTTTTTGGTCCCGATCTTATCAGAGACTACGAAGAGAAGGTCAAACTGATTCGAGATAGACTCAAGATAGCCCAGTCGAGACAGAAGAGTTATGCCGACAGTAAACGCAAGGAGGTAGCGTATGAAGTTGGAGACCGAGCCTATCTCCGTGTGTCCCCACTTTGTGGAATCAAGAGATTTGGTGTTAACAGAAAGTTAGCACCCCGTTTCATAGGCCCCTACAAAATCTTGAACGCAAAGGAGAAGTTGCATACAAGATGGAATTGCCGGAAGGATTGTCAGGAGTTCATGATGTCTTCCATGCTTCCCAGCTGAAGAAATGCCATGCTGAGATGGCCGATATACCTTTGAGAGACACAGTGCCCCTAGAGGCCATACAGCTCGACAGTGATCTGACTTATGAGGAGAAACCCGTCAGGATTCTCGAGACTGCGAACAGAGTTATCCGCAGCAAGATCATCAAATTTTGCAAGGTTCTGTGGAGTCATCATTCCGAGGAGGAAGCCACCTGGGAGCGAGAAGAAGATCTCCGCCGAGACCACTTGCATCTATTTGCTAGCCAACCCGAATCTCGAGGGCGAGATTCATCTTAAGGTGGGTAGGTTTGTAACATCCCAAATTTTCAATTTGGAATGTTTTACAATTATTAGTTAAGCATCTATGCATTTTGTTTGAATTGAGTGGCATTTGGAAATTTTCAGAGGCTTTTGAATTTTTGTTGAATTTGGATTCAACTTGGCATTTGAAAAATCTACCTCAATATCCCTGACAAATACTTGAGAAAAAGTATGAGAGGAGCTAACATGACGCTCCCAAAATGTCAGAAAAAAATATAGCCAAAAGGTTTGAATTCAAATTTGAATTTTATTTGGAGTTTGCAGAAAATGTTTTTTTAGTTTCTGTTTTGCCTCTATAAAAATGTCCACGCTATAGGATTTATTACCCTGAGAATTTTGATATATATATGTCCTATATAAAAATATTATAGGTTTACCTATAATTAGTTTTCTCTCTCTGTGGTACTTCAAAAAAACAAAAAAAGGTCCAAGGCGCCAGCCAGGCCAACTGGCCCAGCAGCGCTGAGCCGCAGCCCACCAGCAACCGAGCCGGCCTGCCCCAGTGCGGCGCACGCCCGAACCCCTCTCCCCTCGGTCGCCCGCTCGCTCTCCTCTCTCCCTCTCCCGCTGACCCGCGGGGCCCGCCCTATCCCTAACCCCTCGCCCACGACATGCCGCGTCGGAGCACGCGTAGAGCGTGCCCGACACCGCGATCCTCTCGGGATCGTGATCCCTAGTCGCCCTCTGCTCAACGAAGGTGTCCTATAAATACCCCTCGGCCTCCTCTGTCGATCCCCCTAAAAAACCCTACTCCAAAACCCACCACAGCCACCGCCGTCGCCAAACGCATCTCGCCGCCGCCGCCTCGGTTCGCCGCCACTCCCGACACCGGTGAGCCCTCTCTGCCCCTCCTAGCACCTTCACCCGAACCTCCACTACCTCCCGCACCTCTTTGACACCTTTTCATCGCCCAGGAATCGCCGAAGCCGTCGCCCCCGACCTCAACCGCCGCTCGCCGGAGCTGCAGCTCACCAGGGAGCAGTCGACGTCGCCCCGACCACCTCCGTCGTCCCCGAGCTCCCCCGACCTCCACTCGAGCTGCCGCACCCGCCCGACAACTCCGCCGCCGCCCCGGACCACCGTAGCAACCCCGCCACCGTCGCCCGAGCCGCCGTCGTCCCTCGTCACCGCTGTAAGCCACCGGACTCCCTCCACCGTTCGATCTGCACTGCACGGGTTAGATTAGACTAGCGAAGGGGTACCGTTTATTTTCAATAGATCGGTTAGTTTACGGTTTATTTCCGGTTTAGTGCGGTTTAGTGTAGACGGGCCGATCGGTTGTTTTTATTATTAACCGTACGCGTGTTAGCCTATTCAACGCATGAGCGCGGTTTAGTTTTAGAACGCCACTGTTTCGGCCCATTAGCGCGTTAGTTTTTGTTTAGTTTTATTTTAGTTTCTGTTTTAAAACAGAATAGTTCCAGTTTTGTAAAATCTATATCTTTTAAGTTATTTATTATTTTTAGTTGATTCTTTTTGCTCTAGTTTGCAAATTTCCTATAGTTGCTGTAGAGATTCGGACATGTTTAGGTTTTTAAAAATTGTTTTATATTAGTTTTAGTCAGATTAGTTTTTCTGCTATAAATTGAGTTAGGATTAGTTTTTTTAGTGTTTCTTTTTGTCACTGCTTTGTTTTGACTTTGTCTAGCAGTAGGAATTTATTTGGGCATTTATAGTCTTTATTAAAAATAATTTTTATGCGAAGACAAACTTTTCTAGTTTATTTAGCTTGCTGCTATTTTCTGTTGTTTTAGTTTTTTAAAATTTTATTTTTCCTATTTATAATTTATTTTAGATTAGTTTCTGTAGTTACAGAGGGTGTACATTTATTTACAGCAAAATAAAAAGTTTTATTTTATTTTCTTAATAGTTTTGTTTTAGGTATAACAGGAGTTCTATAATAGATATTGGTTTGAATCTTTTTGCACCTAGTTTGTATGTTGTTTTCCTTTATGTTAGTTAGTAAAACCATTGTTTTGGATCTGTAAAGAAAAGTGTTAGTAGGTTAAAACTATTTCCTTGTTGTTGCTTGATGTGATGGAAACCTTGATTTTGTTTTCCTCGAGTTTTCTTTGATTTTGGTTTGAGTGCTTGTGTGTTTTCCTTTAGTTTGTCATTAGTGAAATACTTATTTGTGCTATTGTTTGACTCGATAGGATTTCCGGAGTGCGAAGCTTGCTATCTCGAGTCACTAGCATTTGAAGATCGTCAGCCAGGCAAGTTATTTGATCATGTTTTACAATACCTATGATTTTGTTGCATTAGAATTATTCCTCCCCACCATGCATGCAGTAGGAGAATTTTAAGTTATGTTCTTGAGTAGTATCATGAGGTAGGATGAACCCAC
>NW_025242151.1:0-3170 GCF_018294505.1 Triticum aestivum
AGACCGAGAGAGTCAACCAGATTCTGGAGGACATGTTGAGAGCCTATGCGTTAGACTATGGGTCTAGCTGGGATGACAATCTGCCATACACACAGTTCTCGTACAACAACAACTATCAGACCAGTCTGAAGATGGCCCCTTTCGAAGCTCTATACGGAAGGAGGTGCAGAACACCATTGCTGTGGGATGGTGTTGGAGACCGAAAGCTTTTTGGTCCCGATCTTATCAGAGACTACGAAGAGAAGGTCAAACTGATTCGAGATAGACTCAAGATAGCCCAGTCGAGACAGAAGAGTTATGCCGACAGTAAACGCAAGGAGGTAGCGTATGAAGTTGGAGACCGAGCCTATCTCCGTGTGTCCCCACTTTGTGGAATCAAGAGATTTGGTGTTAACAGAAAGTTAGCACCCCGTTTCATAGGCCCCTACAAAATCTTGAACGCAAAGGAGAAGTTGCATACAAGATGGAATTGCCGGAAGGATTGTCAGGAGTTCATGATGTCTTCCATGCTTCCCAGCTGAAGAAATGCCATGCTGAGATGGCCGATATACCTTTGAGAGACACAGTGCCCCTAGAGGCCATACAGCTCGACAGTGATCTGACTTATGAGGAGAAACCCGTCAGGATTCTCGAGACTGCGAACAGAGTTATCCGCAGCAAGATCATCAAATTTTGCAAGGTTCTGTGGAGTCATCATTCCGAGGAGGAAGCCACCTGGGAGCGAGAAGAAGATCTCCGCCGAGACCACTTGCATCTATTTGCTAGCCAACCCGAATCTCGAGGGCGAGATTCATCTTAAGGTGGGTAGGTTTGTAACATCCCAAATTTTCAATTTGGAATGTTTTACAATTATTAGTTAAGCATCTATGCATTTTGTTTGAATTGAGTGGCATTTGGAAATTTTCAGAGGCTTTTGAATTTTTGTTGAATTTGGATTCAACTTGGCATTTGAAAAATCTACCTCAATATCCCTGACAAATACTTGAGAAAAAGTATGAGAGGAGCTAACATGACGCTCCCAAAATGTCAGAAAAAAATATAGCCAAAAGGTTTGAATTCAAATTTGAATTTTATTTGGAGTTTGCAGAAAATGTTTTTTTAGTTTCTGTTTTGCCTCTATAAAAATGTCCACGCTATAGGATTTATTACCCTGAGAATTTTGATATATATATGTCCTATATAAAAATATTATAGGTTTACCTATAATTAGTTTTCTCTCTCTGTGGTACTTCAAAAAAACAAAAAAAGGTCCAAGGCGCCAGCCAGGCCAACTGGCCCAGCAGCGCTGAGCCGCAGCCCACCAGCAACCGAGCCGGCCTGCCCCAGTGCGGCGCACGCCCGAACCCCTCTCCCCTCGGTCGCCCGCTCGCTCTCCTCTCTCCCTCTCCCGCTGACCCGCGGGGCCCGCCCTATCCCTAACCCCTCGCCCACGACATGCCGCGTCGGAGCACGCGTAGAGCGTGCCCGACACCGCGATCCTCTCGGGATCGTGATCCCTAGTCGCCCTCTGCTCAACGAAGGTGTCCTATAAATACCCCTCGGCCTCCTCTGTCGATCCCCCTAAAAAACCCTACTCCAAAACCCACCACAGCCACCGCCGTCGCCAAACGCATCTCGCCGCCGCCGCCTCGGTTCGCCGCCACTCCCGACACCGGTGAGCCCTCTCTGCCCCTCCTAGCACCTTCACCCGAACCTCCACTACCTCCCGCACCTCTTTGACACCTTTTCATCGCCCAGGAATCGCCGAAGCCGTCGCCCCCGACCTCAACCGCCGCTCGCCGGAGCTGCAGCTCACCAGGGAGCAGTCGACGTCGCCCCGACCACCTCCGTCGTCCCCGAGCTCCCCCGACCTCCACTCGAGCTGCCGCACCCGCCCGACAACTCCGCCGCCGCCCCGGACCACCGTAGCAACCCCGCCACCGTCGCCCGAGCTGCCGTCGTCCCTCGTCACCGCTGTAAGCCACCGGACTCCCTCCACCGTTTGATCTGCACTGCACGGGTTAGATTAGACTAGCGAAGGGGTACCGTTTATTTTCAATAGATCGGTTAGTTTACGGTTTATTTCCGGTTTAGTGCGGTTTAGTGTAGACGGGCCGATCGGTTGTTTTTATTATTAACCGTACGCGTGTTAGCCTATTCAACGCATGAGCGCGGTTTAGTTTTAGAACGCCACTGTTTCGGCCCATTAGCGCGTTAGTTTTTGTTTAGTTTTATTTTAGTTTCTGTTTTAAAACAGAATAGTTCCAGTTTTGTAAAATCTATATCTTTTAAGTTATTTATTATTTTTAGTTGATTCTTTTTGCTCTAGTTTGCAAATTTCCTATAGTTGCTGTAGAGATTCGGACATGTTTAGGTTTTTAAAAATTGTTTTATATTAGTTTTAGTCAGATTAGTTTTTCTGCTATAAATTGAGTTAGGATTAGTTTTTTTAGTGTTTCTTTTTGTCACTGCTTTGTTTTGACTTTGTCTAGCAGTAGGAATTTATTTGGGCATTTATAGTCTTTATTAAAAATAATTTTTATGCGAAGACAAACTTTTCTAGTTTATTTAGCTTGCTGCTATTTTCTGTTGTTTTAGTTTTTTAAAATTTTATTTTTCCTATTTATAATTTATTTTAGATTAGTTTCTGTAGTTACAGAGGGTGTACATTTATTTACAGCAAAATAAAAAGTTTTATTTTATTTTCTTAATAGTTTTGTTTTAGGTATAACAGGAGTTCTATAATAGATATTGGTTTGAATCTTTTTGCACCTAGTTTGTATGTTGTTTTCCTTTATGTTAGTTAGTAAAACCATTGTTTTGGATCTGTAAAGAAAAGTGTTAGTAGGTTAAAACTATTTCCTTGTTGTTGCTTGATGTGATGGAAACCTTGATTTTGTTTTCCTCGAGTTTTCTTTGATTTTGGTTTGAGTGCTTGTGTGTTTTCCTTTAGTTTGTCATTAGTGAAATACTTATTTGTGCTATTGTTTGACTCGATAGGATTTCCGGAGTGCGAAGCTTGCTATCTCGAGTCACTAGCATTTGAAGATCGTCAGCCAGGCAAGTTATTTGATCATGTTTTACAATACCTATGATTTTGTTGCATTAGAATTATTCCTCCCCACCATGCATGCAGTAGGAGAATTTTAAGTTATGTTCTTGAGTAGTATCATGAGGTAGGATGAACCCAC
>NW_025242152.1:0-3170 GCF_018294505.1 Triticum aestivum
ATTGCGTGTCGTTGTCGGTGATGATCCGGTTAGGGATCCCGAAGCGGCAAACAATCGACCTGAAGAACTTGACCGCTGACTGTGCTGTCACCTTCCTCACTGCTTCCACTTCCGGCCACTTTGTGAACTTGTCGATTGCAACGTACAAGTACTCAAATCCCCCGACAGCTCGGGGGAAAGGGCCGAGGATGTCGAGCCCCCAGATCGAAAATGGCCAGGATAAAGGGATCGTCTGGAGAACTTGAGCTGGCTAGTGTATCTGCTGGGAATGGAACTGGCACGCTTCACACTTGGTTACTTGTGCAGTTGCATCCTGGAGGGCTGTCGGCCAAAAGAAACCTTGCCGGAACGCTTTGCCGGCAAGTGCTCTTGCGCCAATATGGTGACCACATATGCCTCCATGTATCTCTGCCAACAGCTTTTGTCCATCTTCCCGGTGAACACACTTCAATTTCACACCGTTGAGTCTTCTTCTGTACAGTGTGTTGTCGACAAACTGGTACATACTTGACTGCCGGGCTACTCTTTCCGCTTCTTCTTGCTCTTCAGGAAGTTCTCCTGTCTGAAGGAAACGGACAATCTGCTGTGCCCATGCTGGAGCTTGCGGTTCGACAACAAGGACTAAAGGCACATCTACTGCTGTGGGAACATCCGCTTCTACGGCGATAACCTGCGGCTCAGCCGGAGCTTGATGTTCCCCGGCAAGCTTGCCGGAGCAAAGCTTGTCGGGAGCGTTTGCTTCAACGGAACAAACCTTAAGGCTTGCCAGAGCAGACTGCTCCTTAGCACCCTTGGCGTTGATCTTGGGGACCTTCTTGGCGGCGGCTACGGGGAGCTCTGCCGGAAAATAGTCACCAGAAATCAACTTCCTCTTCTTGCTCTGTCCAGTTGATGGCGTTACAGACGGTTGAGTCAGCTTGAGCACAAAGATCCCTAGTTCCACAGGTAACTTAAGTGCGGCGCACTTTGACAGGCCATCGGCAATGTCATTCTGAGCTCTTGGAACATGTTCCATCTGCAGGCCATCAAAGTGCTCTTCTAGCTTTCTCACTTCATCAACGTAAGCTTCCATCAATGGACTCTAATAATTCTTGTTCACTTGGCGGACGACAAGTTGTGAGTCACCCCTGACAATGAGCTTCTTGATACCAAGGCCTGCTGCGATCCTGAGACCGGCAAGCAAACCTTCATACTCTGCGGTATTGTTCGTTGCTTGCTCCTTGGGAAAGTGCATATGGACTACGTACTTGAGGTGCTCTCCGGTGGGTGCGACAAGTAGCACGCCCGCACCGGCGCCTTGCAGCGAGAAGGCACCATCAAAGTACATCAGCCACTCTTTGCTTGCTTCCTTAACGGGGATGCTTGTCTCCGGAATTTCTTCATCTTGCGTTGGCATCCATTCTGCTATGAACTCTGCCAACACTCTACTTTGGATAGTTGAAGTGCTCTCAAACTGAAGGCCAAAGCTTGACAGTTCCAGTGCCCACTCGACAATCCTGCCTGTTGCTTCTGGATTTTGCAGTATCCTCTTCAGCGGAAAACGAGTAACGACTGTGATCTCATGTTCCTGGAAGTAATGGCGCATCTTTCTCGAGGCCATGAGAAGGCCGAAAAGCAATTTCTGCACACCCGAGTACCTTGACCTAGCACCCTGCAGAAGGGAACTGACAAAGTAAACTGGGCGCTGCACCATCCTTTTCTGCATCTTCTCATGCGTCTGTGCAGATCCATCTTTGTCGGGACCAGAGCTCGCTGATGAAGTCCCCTGCTTGTCGCTGGATGCATCTGCCGTGGTTGCTGACTCATCATCCGCCTCCCTCTCCGCCACTAACGCAGCACTAACCACTTGATTGGTTGCCGCTATATATAGCAGCAACTTCTCTTGTGGCTTAGGTGCGACAAGTGTTGGAGTGGAGGACAGGTATTTCTTCAAGTCCTGCAGCGCAGCCTCCGCCTCCGGAGTCCATTTCATTGGACCTGCCTTTTTCAATATTTTGAAAAATGGCAGGGCGTGCTCAGCAGATCTAGAGATAAACCTGCTGAGAGCAGTTACGCAACCGGCAAGCCTTCGTACATCCTTGACGCGCTTTGGTGCTTCAATCTGCTCAATGGCCTTGATCTTGTCGGGATTGGCTTCAATTCCCCGCTGAGACACGAAGAACCCGAGAAGCTTGCCGGAGGGGACTCCAAACACACACTTCTCGGGGTTTAGCTTGAGGTTGATCTTGCGCTGATTTGCAAAGGTTTCGTCTAAATCTTGAATCAGAGTCGCCTTGTCCTTGCTCTTGACCACTATGTCATCCATGTAGGCTTCCACATTTCTGTGCATTTGTGACTCAAAAGCGTAATGGACTACCCTTGCAAATGTTGAACCAGCATTCTTTAAACCGAAAGGCATCCGTACGAAACAGTATGTGCCACATGGGGTGATGAATGCCGTTTTCTCCTCATCCTCTTCTGCCATGAAGATCTGATGGTATCCTGAGTATGCATCAAGAAATGAAAGCAAGTCACATCCAGCCGTGGAGTCAACAATCTGGTCGATGCGCGGCAAGGGAAATGGGTCTTTGGGACAAGTTTTATTGACATCGGTAAAGTCGATACAAAGCCTCCATTTCCCGTTCGCCTTCGCACTACTACAGGGTTGGCCAACCACGTAGGATGGAGCACTCCTCTGACAAGGCCTGCTGCTTCCAATTTCTTGATTTCTTCTGCGATGAATTCCTGGCGCTCCACTGCCTGCTTCCTAACTTTCTGCTTGACGGGCCGCGCATGAGGACAGACGGCAAGATGGTGCTCGATTACTTTCCTGGGAACACCGGGGATGTCAGATGGTTGCCACGCAAATACGTCGACATTCGCCCGCAGGAAAGCAACGAGCGCGCTTTCCTATTTAGGGTCGAGAGTGGCACTGATGGTGAAGGTACCACCAGTGCCATCCTCCTTGGCGGACACCTTCTTGGTCTCTGGTGGAGCTGCCATCGTCTTCTTACACTTGCCGGTGGAGCTCGATGGTGCGTCCTCGATGGTAGCGCAGCACTCCGAAGAGGTGCGCTTGCCGGAGTGGGCATCAGAACTCTTGCCAGACTTGGTCTTCTTTGTCTCAGGAGTTTCAGCGGCAAGTGGCATGCGATCTGCTATGGCTGCCGCTTCCCGGTAGATCTTGTCGG
>NW_025242153.1:0-3170 GCF_018294505.1 Triticum aestivum
GGATGAATTTTCCCTATATATTTGCTCTCTTTATTTTTGCAGTATTTGTGTAGAGGAACGGTGCCCAGCAGTATATATGATAGGACGCTCCTGTTGGTTTTATTCAGAACATATGTTGTTTCGTCAATGACAACCACATAATGACAAAAGGAGAGGACTTTTATTTGTGTAAGAGATAGGTGCGCTAATGTTTTTATCTGGAAAGCACTGTAGCCATCCAATTGCCTCCCAAGGGTCAGAACCAGCACCGAGCTACGCGGTCCATTAATTTTTTAATCGGCTGTGCGTACTGTTCAAGTAGGCCTGCAATCCTTGAGGCAGCGGTTGTACCTGGCGCATATCTCAATGCCATTGCACGGACCAGATAGAGGGTCCTGTGGAGATCGGGCTAGGAAAAACCACACTCACATTCACAGCTCGGACGCCCATTCTTCTTCGCCTCTTCAAGATCTTTTCTTGATCCAAGACTTGGTTAGGATGTCCGCCAACTGTACATCGGTGTAAATGTAGTTGGCCTTCATCTTATCTTATTCTACTAATTTTTTTATGTAGTGATGCATCGTATCAATGTACTTGCTCCTATCATGCTACACCTGGATTCTCACGTATAAAAGTTGTAGACTTGCCGGCAACAATGGACACCACTTGTTTCGTATCTCGATTCATAAGATCGTCGTGTAGCCTCTTTATATAGACAGAAGCTAGGGCAATATATGGGTTGAGACTTTCTGGGTGCACTGCCGCAGGCTGTTGGCAACCGGCCGATCCTTCCGTGGGCGTTTGCCTTATCTCGCTGCATATACTAGGTAGGTTCGACATGTAACTCACCTGTCGTGGTTATCCTTTTGATTGGATAAGCATGAAACCCAACTAATATAATGTTGTGATTATCCTTTTGCTCCTATCATGCCACATTTGGATTATCCTTTGTTACACGCGGGTTCAAGCATTTTTTATTGTTGAAGCTTTTTTCCACACCCATTGAAGCTTTTTTCCGCTGGTTTGAACCTTAGTCCTTCACGGGTTGAAGCTATTTTACACACTGGTAACAACTGCTAGTTAGCTGGGTACAGCAAACACCCTTGCCGGTTGCAGCTCACAAACTTCTTGTGGTCTCGCATGCCATGCCGACAGGTCGCCGGCCATGGCCACACTGTGCAGCATGTAGCCTCCCCTCTGAACTGGCTTCACAACACACGCGAGAAAGCCGGACCTTGCGACCAAAGAGGAGGAGAGAGAGGCCAGGGAGGAGGAGAGAGAGGCCTGTACATCAGGTCAAAGAAATAGAAAAAGAAAGATGTGGGGAAGATGGCGAAGGCGATAAAGGGAGTGAAGGAATATGATGCGGTTCACACGTTGCTGGGCCATTGGATCTAACTTGATCCAACGAGCTGCGTCTGTCCGGCGGAGTATTCGGCCGGCACGCCGGGTGGAGACGTTTTGCCAATGAAAAAGCATGTCTGACGTCGATTCAACTTTAGGGCAGAATGGGCTAGTGTTGGGCGACCTCGGAATTGTTGGATGTGTTTGGTCCTAGGTTAGATGCTGGGCGCAGGCTCTGGAAACCGCCATGTTGTTCTGGGATGTCCACTCCGATCGCTTGAGTTATAGAGTTATCGGCTCATTTATAAAAAAAACATCATGGACTGTTTTGTGCCATCCAAAATCTCCCAAATTGTGCCTCAGGCTTTTATAAACCCCTCCAACTATAAGAGAAGAGAACGGGCCTACGAGTACCATGGACTCTAGTTCAACGTGCTACTGTTAACTGACGCTCTCCTCCATCACCACATGAATGCATACTCTTGCATTGGGTTCGGCAGTCATACTCATATGTTCAGTGATCTCAACATCACACAGGCATCCTGCCGTCCGTGGTGCAGTCTATTCTCTATTGGCCGCACTGGCCGGAGTAAAGTATTCCTCAAGGCCGGTATGCTAGTGGAATATGACGGTCATGTATGGAAGGTGGTTGTGTTGATATGTTTGCTTTTGCTATTGGCTTGGCTTTGGTATATGTGTCTTGCTTTATTCGTCATGTTGCCTAAAGAAAGAAAGCATCCTGGTCCTAACAAATGAATGAATCGTATGCTTTGCTTTGCTTTGTCGGTCCATGCAAACATGCTTAAGAAGTTGGGCATCGGCTCCTTCCGCCTGAGCTGCTTTAACAACGTAGATGGATTATATTATCTGGTGCGACTATTAATTTTCTCTGTACAACCTGTATTTCATCTTCATTTTTGTAAATTACTTAAGCTGAATTCTCAAATTTTAATTCCATTTCCCCTCTATACGATTACAGCAAACCTACCAGAGCACAAGCAGGTGTGGCATGTCATATGCACTTGTGTCCAGTTGGCGTACAATACTATACTAGTTGTCCAAAGCTGACTTCATCCTAATGGGAGATAGTAATACAAAATACTTCCAATTGATCGCCCATGGTCGACATAGGAAGAAATGTATTCATAGTCTCCAACAGGATGAGGGTCGGATCGAAGGTCAGAAGGAGCTCAAAAAGTATATCACCAGCTACTACAAATCTCTTTTCGGGCCGCCAGATGAAGGGAATGTCACCCTTGACGAGGCCCGAATAGATGATATTTCACAAGTCATGGTAGAAGAGAAGAATATCCTCACGGCACCTTTCTCGGAAGAGGAGGTGAGAGTGGCGGTGTTCCAAATGGAACACAATAAAGCTCCAGGACCTGATGGTTTTCCCGCAGTATTTTATCAGAAGTTTAGGGATATCATCAAGGCTGACCTTCTGAGTTGTTTAAGTGTCTTCATGCCGATCAACTTGATCTATTTAGGCTAAATTTTGGCGAGATTGTTTTGTTGCCAGAAATTAAAGAGGTCGAACGGATCCAACAGCTCAGACCCATATGCCTCCTTAATGTCAGCTTCAAGATTTTCACCAAAGTAGCTACGAATAGGTTAAACTCGATAGCTGACCATGTTGTCCGGCCATCTCAAACGGCCTTCATGCAAGGAAGGAATATACTAGATGGTGTAGTTATCCTTCATGAGACCGTCCATCACTACTAGGAAAAGGCCTACTAGTGGCGCACCAGTTTTGCCTACTAATGACGCACTACTGGTGCGCCACTAGTACCACGCCACTAGTATTATATACTAATGGTGCACCACTAGTGCGTCATTAGTATCTG
>NW_025242154.1:0-3170 GCF_018294505.1 Triticum aestivum
GTTACTAGTCCTTTCTTGCTTCAGCGGTATTGTGGGATGAAGCGGCCCGGACCAACCTTACACGTACGCTTACGTGAGACCGGTTCCACCGACTAACATGCACTAGTTGCATAAGGTGGCTGGCGGGTGTCTGTCTCTCCTACTTTAGTTGGAGCGGAATCGATGAACAGGGTCCTTATGAAGGGTAAATAGAAGTTGACAAATAACGTTGTGGCTTTAACGTAGGTAAGAAAACGTTCTTGCTAGAACCCTAATTCAGCCACGTAAAACTTGCAACAACAATTAGAGGACGTCTAACTTGTTTTTGCAGCAAGTGGTTTGTGATATGATATGGCCAAAGTTGTGATGAATGATGAATGATCTATATGTGATGTATGAGATGTTCATGCTATTGTAATAGGAATCACGACTTGCATGTCGATGAGTATGACAACCGGCAGGAGCCATAGGAGTTGTCTTTATTCTTTTATATGACCTGCGTGTCATCAAGAAACACCATGTAAATTACTTTACTTTATTGCTAAACGCATTAGCCATAGTAGTAGAAGTAATAGTTGGCGAGCAACTTCATGGAGACACGATGATGGAGATCATGATGATGGAGATCATGATGATGGAGATCATGGTGTCAAGCCGGTGACAAGATGATCATGGAGCCCCAAGATGGAGATCAAAGGAGCTATGTGATATTGGCCATATCATGTCACGTTTATTATTTGATTGCATGTGATGTTTATCATGTTTTGCATCTTGTTTACTTAGAACGACGGTAGTAAATAAGGTGATCCCTCATACTAATTTCAAGAAGTGTTCCCCCTAACTGTGCACCGTTGCGACAGTTCGTTGTTTCAAAACACCACGTGATGATCGGGTGTTTTATTCAGACGTTCACATACAACGGGTGTAAGACAGATTTACACACGCAAACACTTAGGTTGACTTGACGGGCCTAGCATGTACAGACATGGCCTCGGAACACGGAAGACCGAAAGGTCGAGCATGAGTCGTATAGAAGATACGATCAACATGAAGATGTTCACCGATGTTGACTAGTCCGTCTCACGTGATGATCGGACACGGTCTAGTTTAACTCGGATCGTGTAATACTTAGATGACTAGAGGGATGTCTAATCTAAGTGGGAGTTCATTAATAATTTGATTAGTTGAACTTAATTATCATGAACTTAGTCTAAATATTTTACAATATGTCTTGTAGATTAAATGGCCAACATAGTCCTCAACTTCAACGCGTTCCTAGAGAAAACCAAGCTGAAAGACGATGGCAGCAACTATACGGACTGGGTCCGGAACCTGAGGATCATCCTCATAGCTGCCAAGAAAGATTATGTCCTACAAGCACCACTTGGTGACGCACCCGTTCTCCCTGCAGAACAAGATGTTATGAACGCTTGGCAGGCACGTTTCGATGACTACTCCCTCGTTCAGTGCAGCATGCTTTACAGCCTAGAGTCGGGGCTCCAAAAGCGTTTTGAGAGACATGGAGCATATGAGATGTTCGAAGAGCTGAAAATGGTTTTCCAAGCTCATGCCCGGGTCGAGAGATATGAAGTCTCTGACAAATTCTTCAGCTGTAAGATGGAGGAAAACAGTTCTGTCAGTGAGCACATACTCACCATGTCTGGGTTGCATAACCGCTTGACTCAGCTGGGAGTTAATCTCCCGGATGATGCGGTCATTGACAGAATCCTCCAGTCGCTTCCACCAAGCTACAAGAGCTTTGTGATGAACTTCAATATGCAGGGGATGGAAAAGACCATTCCTGAAGTATTTGCTATGCTGAAATCAGCAGAGGTAGAAGTCAGGAAGGAACATCAAGTGTTGATGGTCAATAAAACCACTAAGTTCAAGAAAGGCAAGGGTAAAAAGAACTTCAAGAAGGACGGCAAGGAGGTTGCCGCGCCCGGCAAGCAAGCTGCCGGGAAGAAGCCAAAGAATGGACCCAAGCCCGAGACTGAGTGCTTTTATTGCAAGGGAAGCGGTCACTAGAAGCGGAACTGCCCTAAGTACTTAGCGGATAAGAAGGCCGGCAAAACAAAAGGTATATGTGATATACATGTAATTGATGTGTACCTTACTAGTGCCCGTAGTAGCTCCTGGGTATTTGATACCGGTGCAGTTGCTCACATTTGTAACTCAAAGCAGGGGCTGCGGAATAAGAGGAAACTGGCAAAGGACGAGGTGACGATGCGCGTCGGGAATGGTTCCAAGGTCAATGTGATCGCCGTCGGCACGCTACCTCTGCATCTCCCTTCGGGATTAGTTTTAAACCTTAATAATTGTTATTTAGTGCCAGCTTTGAGCATGAACATTGTATCTGGATCTCGTTTAATACGAGATGGCTACTCATTTAAATCCGAGAATAATGGTTGTTCTATTTATATGAGAGATATGTTTTATGGTCATGCTCCTATGGTGAATGGTTTATTCTTTATGAATCTCGAACGTGATGTTACACATATTCATAGTGTGAATACCAAAAGATGTAAGGTTGATAACGATAGTCCCACATACCTATGGCACTGCCGCCTTGGTCACATAGGTGTCAAACGCATGAAGAAGCTCCATGCTGATGCACTTTTAGAGTCCCTTGATTATTTATCATTTGACACATGCGAACCATGCCTTATGGGTAAAATGACCAAGACTCCGTTCTCAGGAACAATGGAGCGAGCAACCGACTTATTGGAAATCATACATACTGATGTGTGCGGTCCAATGAGTGTTGAGGCTCGCGGTGGCTATCGTTATGTTCTCACCCTCACTGATGATTTAAGTAGGTATGGGTATATCTACTTAATGAAACACAAGTCTGAAACCTTTGAAAAGTTCAAGGAATTTCAGAGTGAGGTTGAAAATCAACGTGACAGGAAAATCAAGTTTCTACGATCAGATCGTGGAGGAGAATACTTGAGTCACGAGTTTGGGGCACACTTAAGAAAATGTGGAATAGTTTCACAACTCACGCCGCCTGGAACACCTCAGCGTAATGGTGTGTCCGAACGTCGTAATCGCACTCTGTTAGATATGGTGCGATCTATGATGTCTCTTACCGATTTACCGCTTTCTTTTTGGGACTATGCTTTAGAGACTGCCGCATTCACTTTAAATAGGGCTCCGTCGAAATCCGTTGAGACGACACCGTATGAATT
>NW_025242155.1:0-3169 GCF_018294505.1 Triticum aestivum
CTCGGCATCTTCTGTACCAGCTAAATATCCAGCAGGTATGCATTTCCTTCCCTGCTACAGATTTCTCTTCTGCAAGCATACATCTGTCTCTCTCCCACCAGCACACTAATTATTTTCCTGCTCTAGTTCTGAACTGAATGGGGGACGAAAGTGTGTTGGTGCGTATACTCAACGGAGAAGAGGAACCCAAAGATCTTCCGTTAGCGCTCTTACAAAGCATCACCAATGATTTCTCTCAAGACAGAAAAATTGGTCAGGGTGGATTTGGAGCCGTTTACAAGGTACTCTATCCGTCCCAAAATAAGTGGCTCAATTTTGTACGTACAATTTACCATTGAGCACATACATAAAAGATCTCCAGTCCACTAAAATATCACTAGTTCAATTACAAAAAAAAAAAGTACCACTGATTCTTCTCGTTTTGTTTTGTATCCTTCTATATTAAGAACTTTAATTTATTAACAAAATTACTGCAGGAAACTCTCCTAATGTTTATTTAAAAAAACACTACCAGTAGAAGCAGAACTTGGCCACTCTGTTTTGTTATTGTAGGGCTGAGCATCATTTAAATGCTGACCAACAGGGTATACTACGAAACGGGGTTATTGTTGTTGTGAAGAGGATGTATGTGAACCAACACACAGTTGATGACAAGGCATTTCGCCGTGAATTTAGTAGCCTCACAAACACTAATCATCAAAATGTTGTCCGGTTTCTTGGCTTCTGTTTCTTAGTTCAACAGAAAATAAATGGGTCAATGTAAATGATAGATTGCTCTGTTTGGAGTACATCAGCAATGGAAGTCTTGATAGCCATATTACTGGTATGATCCTTATTTCTTTAACTTACTGCCTTGAATAGTAATCAGTTTTCAAGTCATGCTTCATCACTGAAAATGTTCCATCATTGCTCAGTATGTAGTTTAACATAACTCCTCACTTTTTTTATGTATTCATTCTTCTGCAGATGAATTAAGGGGACTTGAATGTGAAACACGTTATGACATAATCATCGGAATTTGCAAGGGTCTGCGCTATCTTCATGAGGAAAAAAGAATTGTTCATATGGACCTTAAACCGGCAAATGTACTACTGGATGATCATATGATCCCCAAAATTGCCGATTTTGGTTTGTCAAGACCAAATGAAAACTCTATCATACGCTAGTACATCGGACCGGAAGTCGGGTTTAATTCCAACATTCTATACACTAGTACATCAGTAGTGGATTTTATATCATAGTGTACGGACTTTGGAGAGAAGAAGTTTAGGAATTACTGTGTGATGAAGCTGTGGTATAAAATACTCTGAAAAAGACAATGTATACAGTAAAGTATGTGCCCTTTTTGATTCATTCCAATAATATCCATCTGTGACAGCAACACGAGTCGTGACGAAGCACTCACCGGGGTCTTGTTGCCATGTTTTCCCTCTCTTCTTGTTGCCCTGTGTGTCCATTCAGTCAAACACATATTGAATCCATCAAAAACCCAGTGACGTGGCCAACAGAAACAAACTCTTCTACTAAGTCCGACCATAAAAGTGGAAGCATGGCAGTGCTAATACTAGTTGACCTAGGGAAATCAGTTTCACCGAGATCGTTTTCCTTGTCAAATTCCTATTTATATTTGCTCTGAATCTATTCACATGCGGACTACTTGGTCGAAATTATGTCATAAACTATCAAATACTTTACCCATACATTCTTTTCAACTATTTGAAAAGACCACAAATATATTGCCCACACACTTTGTGCAGGCCAAACATACTGGTTGTTGGCTAAGCGTTGAAGAAGAAAATCGCTTATGAGAAAGAAAGGTGATTATACTATACATAAAATCCCCACTCACAAAAGAGAACCATCTTTTTATATATTCTCCGTAAATAATCACTGCTGCAACTCCGCAAATAAACTAATTAAACCATCAAACTTGTATTCTCAGGGTCTGGATGAATCTCTTCCCTTGATGGAAATGTTCAGTCGAAAGCAAGAATGAGTTGCTCCTTGTAAACATGTTTTTCTCTTCTTTGTCTAAATGAAACGGCCAGATCCCACCGTGCCTCCGCCTCCGTGCCTCCGCCCAGATCCACGGGAGCTCCACCGTACACAAGGTTGGTCGTCTCTAACCACTCCGGTTGACTCTCTTTCAGTTTAGTCAGAGCTCTGTTATCTGTAAATACTCCCACCGTAAAGAAATATAAGAGCATTTAGATCACAAAGTTCATTTTATAGAAGTGATTCAAGTGAATACATTACCTCTTGTAAACTTACTGAGCTATGGGACCTCATTGCAGGAAGCAAAACAAATTTACATATATAAGAACACAAGCGCAGAATTAGATCTGAGTGTGAAGAAACACTTGAATATTCATTGCACACGTTCTTGTGTAAATTCACAAAAAAGTGGTAAACTGCAAAGACAATTTCTCACTCTGGCTAGCTCTGTTTTCTCTTTTCGGTTCTAATTTGGGAAGGGGAGTTTTTAAGTTTCAATTTAAGGATTTCATTTGGAAATAGAAGCACTTTAATGTATATTTTATTTGTTTTCATTCCAGGTGCTGAGCTACTTCACCGTCAAGAGCACCATTCTCTTCCGTCTCTCCATGAGCAGGAAGATGAAGGATGCCCTTGAAATGATCGATGAACTGGTTGTGGAGATGAACAGTTTCCACTTCCTGCAACACGTCGAGGCACCGAATGTTGATCATCCACAAACACACTCTCATGTTGATGAAAGAGAGATTGTCGGCAGACAAGATGAGAAGGAACAAGTGGTGAAGATATTGCTCGACCGCTCCCACAAGAATAGTAACAATAACAATGTGATGGTGCTCCCCATAGTCGGTATGGGGGGAGTTGGTAAGACCACCATTGCTCAACTTGTGCACAACGATCAAAGGGTAAAGCATCATTTTGAGTTGGTCTTATGGGTACGCGTCTCCGACAAGTTCGTTATTGAAGAAATAACCCGATGTATGATACAAGTGGCCACAATGAACAAGTGTAATTTGAGTGAGATGGAGGCACTGCATAAGAAACTTAGTGAAGTGTTGGGAAACAAAAGATACTTCCTAGTGTTGGATGATGTTTGGAACGAAGATAGACAGAAGTGGGATGCTATGAAATCATTGTTATGCTCACATGCTGGCTCGGGTAGTGCTATATTAGT
>NW_025242156.1:0-3169 GCF_018294505.1 Triticum aestivum
GACAAGCCCCTACGTTGCCACGAGAATCTACATGTTGTGGTTGAATTAGGCTTCGGTTAATAAGATCATTGAAGTAACCGAACCCCACTTTATATAAGGTATCCACATCACTTCCATGGACAAGGCCTTCGGATATCCATCTTCGTACCAAGTGATCACTCAATATTGTATAATCCTCCGGATAAACACTCAGGTATAGAAAGCAGGGTTTCAGATGGGACGGCAAATCATAATAACTAATAGACAATATTTGACGCATGTTCTCCATATTGGGGAACTTCTCAAGTCCAGAACCGATTGATTTGTTGACAGTGTCCCATTCATGTATATTCTTTGGTTTGTGAGACAATAGGCTGGCAATAGTGATGATAGCTAATGGTACACCATCACACTTTCTCATGATTTTCTCAGATATTTCTCTCAGTTCCACATGACAAGCATCTTCACTCCCAAATATTCTTTCATGGAACAACTTCCTTGAATCATCATGAGCAAGAGGATTAAGTTTATAAATGTTACCGTTGATGGAAGAGCTGCATGATGCTGCAACACCAGCAATACGTGTTGTTGTGATTACTCTGCTACTGCACTTGTTCTCAACTAGTACACTCTTTATACAGTTCCAGGCTGATTCATCCCATATATCATCAACTATGATTAAGTACCTGTGAATTTGTAGCACCATGTTAGAAAGTAAAACAAGTCAAAAAATGAGTATTCACTAGAAAGTAAAGGGTACTTGGAATATCCATATACAACCTACTAATTTTTCTATCCCACAACTAAAGCTAGCTAATGGAGTATATAGAAATAACTACTAATTTTTCTATCCCACAACAAAAAACTACCCTTTAAAAAAACTACTACAGAAGTGGCTGGCTGTTCCAGAAAAACCTAATGGTTGAGCAGTTAAGTTTTAAGCTAGATTATGACAGCTCGGGCCCACTTGTCAGGTTGACCGTTAGGTTGACCATTGACGGTTATGATAGGTGGGGCCCAAATATTTTTAAAGAAGCAATCGGGTCCTTGTTATATTTCAGAAAAGCAATCGGGTCCCTATAAAAAATACAAAAAGGAATCGGGTCCTCGCGATCGAGCTCGTCGCCGGAGCCGATGTGTTGGTCTGCATGCGTTGCTTGGCCGTGGCTATAATGTCCATGACCAGCGGCAAGCAGCAGCTGTTCGCATCTGGCGCCGCCCAGGCTGCTGCTCACGGGCGCATCTGGCGCCGCCCGGGCTGCTGGCCGCCGGAGACACCCTATGGTGTTGCTTACCCGCCGGGCTACTGGTCACCGGGGCTCCACGTGGTGGTTCTGGACCATCCGGGCTGCTGGCCGCCGGAGACACCCCGTGGCGCTGCTCACACGCCTGGGTTGCTGGTCGGCGGTGCTCCCATGGTGCTGTTTTCATGCCCGGGGTATTGCTCGCGAGGGAGTTCCCATGGCGCGGGCTAAGCAGGAAGGCGGCGGCGCAAGCCTCCCCGTGGCGCGGAGCTGCAAAGAGCTGAGCACGCGGTCGTGCATGCGGCGGCCATGGTTGGTGGCAAGTAGCAGCGGCGGCGGAGCTCCAAGGGCTGCTGCCATGTGGGTGGACGCGGGGGAGCTCCAATGGCACGCATCAGCGGGGGTGGAGCTCCAAGGGCAAGCAGCGGTGGCGGCAGAGCGTTGGTGCCGGCCATGCTGTGTCCTTCTCTCAGGAGAGAGATAAGGCAAAGCGAGGGAGAGAAGAAAGAAAAGGGGAAGGAGCGAGAGCTGACACATGGGCCCTAAATGTAAGGTAACGGTCAAACAAACAATCAAGTAAGGGTTTATTTAGGAGTTGGCACGACCTGTCATAAACCGGATCAATTTTAAATTACATAGTCATTTGGTTTTTTGGAACAGCCATTCATTTTTGTGGTAGTTTTTTGAAATTTTTAAAAAAAGTGATAGCCTGTAATGTGGATCAAAAAAAATATTTCTTATTCGTCTTTTTTTATCTTCCCACTCATCTCCACTATACCTCTCGTCTTCTAATTCCTTCCATTCGACCAAAGAATTCTCTATAATAATTCGCAAATCCAAATCTGCTAATTGTTCTCTAGTCTCTTATCCCTAGGAGGCCTTCCTCCACTAGCAGGTTTCTTGGGAAAACTCTATCTATTCTGATGTGGATGGCAAGCAGTCCTATATTTCTTGGTTTCAATAGGACTCCTTACGAGCGTTCTTTCTATCTACTATTATCTAAAAATAATCAAGTTATTAATGACTGGACGAAACCAAAAAATAACCCCTTATATGTGAAATTATAGAAGATCCCCTTTAAGATCAAACAATTCCATCGAATTGAGTATGACTGTATGTGTGATAGATCTACTATACCAGGAATATCAATGAACCCCATTCTTGCAATTGCTCAGGATACCCTCTTTTAGCTGCTAGGTCTATTTCTTAGTTCAAGATTCCTCTTACTAACTGGAATAAAAGAATTAGTAGATCAGTTCTGCCCAAAATGGGAATGGGCGCTTACGAGTACGAGAATTGAAAGACATGAAAATTCTCAATTCTCTACGGCGTCTAGTAGATAGAAACAAGAAAATCAGAAGAATCTTTCTCTCTATTCACTATCATTCCGCGTCTTCGACTTCTATTAGTTTCTTATCTTCTTTAATGCAATAGCTATAGTTTGATATAAGAATCCATTTCTCAAAGTAATGGAAACCATTCTCTTATAGGAAATGGTTCGAAAATCGCTATTTTTTGCAATATACTCCTAGCTAACGTAACACTTGTTAATATAAAGTGGATGGGGTTTTTTCGTTAGGTACCTCTTATCCCGAAGAATTTTTCTGATTTTGTCAATGAGTTCCACAACATCCCATGCTTCAACCTCGCTGTAACTCTGCTTACTGACCTGACGGAGTAGGCTGGCTAAAACCCTCCTCAGATCAGGCTTGAGGGACACGGTGACAAAGGCGTCGCAATCAAACTGCCCTCTGATCTGTTGGTACACGACGTTGGCCAGAGTCGTCTTGCCCAGGCCACCAATCCCAACAATGGAGACCACCTTCAGTTGACCATCCATGGTAGCCGCGCCTTCTTGCTCCACCAACAACCTGCAGAGCTCCGCCCTCGGCCCGCCTACCGCGACGAGCCTCGCCGAATCCTCGTACATGCCATGCAAGTGAGGG
>NW_025242157.1:0-3169 GCF_018294505.1 Triticum aestivum
GACAAGCCCCTACGTTGCCACGAGAATCTACATGTTGTGGTTGAATTAGGCTTCGGTTAATAAGATCATTGAAGTAACCGAACCCCACTTTATATAAGGTATCCACATCACTTCCATGGACAAGGCCTTCGGATATCCATCTTCGTACCAAGTGATCACTCAATATTGTATAATCCTCCGGATAAACACTCAGGTATAGAAAGCAGGGTTTCAGATGGGACGGCAAATCATAATAACTAATAGACAATATTTGACGCATGTTCTCCATATTGGGGAACTTCTCAAGTCCAGAACCGATTGATTTGTTGACAGTGTCCCATTCATGTATATTCTTTGGTTTGTGAGACAATAGGCTGGCAATAGTGATGATAGCTAATGGTACACCATCACACTTTCTCATGATTTTCTCAGATATTTCTCTCAGTTCCACATGACAAGCATCTTCACTCCCAAATATTCTTTCATGGAACAACTTCCTTGAATCATCATGAGCAAGAGGATTAAGTTTATAAATGTTACCGTTGATGGAAGAGCTGCATGATGCTGCAACACCAGCAATACGTGTTGTTGTGATTACTCTGCTACTGCACTTGTTCTCAACTAGTACACTCTTTATACAGTTCCAGGCTGATTCATCCCATATATCATCAACTATGATTAAGTACCTGTGAATTTGTAGCACCATGTTAGAAAGTAAAACAAGTCAAAAAATGAGTATTCACTAGAAAGTAAAGGGTACTTGGAATATCCATATACAACCTACTAATTTTTCTATCCCACAACTAAAGCTAGCTAATGGAGTATATAGAAATAACTACTAATTTTTCTATCCCACAACAAAAAACTACCCTTTAAAAAAACTACTACAGAAGTGGCTGGCTGTTCCAGAAAAACCTAATGGTTGAGCAGTTAAGTTTTAAGCTAGATTATGACAGCTCGGGCCCACTTGTCAGGTTGACCGTTAGGTTGACCATTGACGGTTATGATAGGTGGGGCCCAAATATTTTTAAAGAAGCAATCGGGTCCTTGTTATATTTCAGAAAAGCAATCGGGTCCCTATAAAAAATACAAAAAGGAATCGGGTCCTCGCGATCGAGCTCGTCGCCGGAGCCGATGTGTTGGTCTGCATGCGTTGCTTGGCCGTGGCTATAATGTCCATGACCAGCGGCAAGCAGCAGCTGTTCGCATCTGGCGCCGCCCAGGCTGCTGCTCACGGGCGCATCTGGCGCCGCCCGGGCTGCTGGCCGCCGGAGACACCCTATGGTGTTGCTTACCCGCCGGGCTACTGGTCACCGGGGCTCCACGTGGTGGTTCTGGACCATCCGGGCTGCTGGCCGCCGGAGACACCCCGTGGCGCTGCTCACACGCCTGGGTTGCTGGTCGGCGGTGCTCCCATGGTGCTGTTTTCATGCCCGGGGTATTGCTCGCGAGGGAGTTCCCATGGCGCGGGCTAAGCAGGAAGGCGGCGGCGCAAGCCTCCCCGTGGCGCGGAGCTGCAAAGAGCTGAGCACGCGGTCGTGCATGCGGCGGCCATGGTTGGTGGCAAGTAGCAGCGGCGGCGGAGCTCCAAGGGCTGCTGCCATGTGGGTGGACGCGGGGGAGCTCCAATGGCACGCATCAGCGGGGGTGGAGCTCCAAGGGCAAGCAGCGGTGGCGGCAGAGCGTTGGTGCCGGCCATGCTGTGTCCTTCTCTCAGGAGAGAGATAAGGCAAAGCGAGGGAGAGAAGAAAGAAAAGGGGAAGGAGCGAGAGCTGACACATGGGCCCTAAATGTAAGGTAACGGTCAAACAAACAATCAAGTAAGGGTTTATTTAGGAGTTGGCACGACCTGTCATAAACCGGATCAATTTTAAATTACATAGTCATTTGGTTTTTTGGAACAGCCATCCATTTTTGTGGTAGTTTTTTGAATTTTTTTAAAAAAGTGATAGCCTGTAATGTGGATCAAAAAAAATATTTCTTATTCGTCTTTTTTTATCTTCCCACTCATCTCCACTATACCTCTCGTCTTCTAATTCCTTCCATTCGACCAAAGAATTCTCTATAATAATTCGCAAATCCAAATCTGCTAATTGTTCTCTAGTCTCTTATCCCTAGGAGGCCTTCCTCCACTAGCAGGTTTCTTGGGAAAACTCTATCTATTCTGATGTGGATGGCAAGCAGTCCTATATTTCTTGGTTTCAATAGGACTCCTTACGAGCGTTCTTTCTATCTACTATTATCTAAAAATAATCAAGTTATTAATGACTGGACGAAACCAAAAAATAACCCCTTATATGTGAAATTATAGAAGATCCCCTTTAAGATCAAACAATTCCATCGAATTGAGTATGACTGTATGTGTGATAGATCTACTATACCAGGAATATCAATGAACCCCATTCTTGCAATTGCTCAGGATACCCTCTTTTAGCTGCTAGGTCTATTTCTTAGTTCAAGATTCCTCTTACTAACTGGAATAAAAGAATTAGTAGATCAGTTCTGCCCAAAATGGGAATGGGCGCTTACGAGTACGAGAATTGAAAGACATGAAAATTCTCAATTCTCTACGGCGTCTAGTAGATAGAAACAAGAAAATCAGAAGAATCTTTCTCTCTATTCACTATCATTCCGCGTCTTCGACTTCTATTAGTTTCTTATCTTCTTTAATGCAATAGCTATAGTTTGATATAAGAATCCATTTCTCAAAGTAATGGAAACCATTCTCTTATAGGAAATGGTTCGAAAATCGCTATTTTTTGCAATATACTCCTAGCTAACGTAACACTTGTTAATATAAAGTGGATGGGGTTTTTTCGTTAGGTACCTCTTATCCCGAAGAATTTTTCTGATTTTGTCAATGAGTTCCACAACATCCCATGCTTCAACCTCGCTGTAACTCTGCTTACTGACCTGACGGAGTAGGCTGGCTAAAACCCTCCTCAGATCAGGCTTGAGGGACACGGTGACAAAGGCGTCGCAATCAAACTGCCCTCTGATCTGTTGGTACACGACGTTGGCCAGAGTCGTCTTGCCCAGGCCACCAATCCCAACAATGGAGACCACCTTCAGTTGACCATCCATGGTAGCCGCGCCTTCTTGCTCCACCAACAACCTGCAGAGCTCCGCCCTCGGCCCGCCTACCGCGACGAGCCTCGCCGAATCCTCGTACATGCCATGCAAGTGAGGG
>NW_025242158.1:0-3168 GCF_018294505.1 Triticum aestivum
ATTTGCTGTCCAAAAAGTTCTCTCACGTCACTTTTGGCCCAAGAGAAGATAGAGTCCAAGTCTCTCACGTTCTGGATTCAGATTCGGACTGCACAGACATACCTGACTCAAAACGCACACAAGTTTTTCATACGGACTCCGAATTGGGTGATTCTTTTTTTGTTGGAAACTAGATTTCGTGCACTTTCCAACCCAATTGGAATCACCTTCAAATTCGTCCGGAGCGTTGAGTTGTGGACGAAACAATCTGATGCTGCAGCAGAATCCGAGTCAAACTACAAGTCCAAAGGTGTTACATCACCTCCACTTGGGCCCATGAGCCTTGTACGACCTAGGGTTAGTTTTAGGCTGCCTTGGGACGTCCTCCCACCTCCTTGGCCGCCACCCCTTGCTCCTATATAAGTAGATCTATCTAGTAGCTTTTTCCTGGGGATTTGTTTAGTTAAAAGTTAGCCATTGCAACTTCATGTACTTCGTTTGTGTCCAACGACCAGACCAAGACCGCTTCCGGATCCCCACCATTATCAATACTTCATATATATTTGCAATATTCAGATTGCTTTATCATATTCTTGCTCGTTCTTCGATTGCTTGCAGGAATAGACCTTCGTGGTCAGGCTGACCGTGCTTCCAGCATCGTCAGTAACCTCAGGAGATTGGTTTAGCGATTGCTAAGGCGCAACGTCGTGCACGTTTGTAGTCGGATCGTCAAAGTCGTCTTCACCAAATCGATAGTTATCATCTCATCGAAAGATCGGGACCCTCGCCTCTATCAATCTCCATGCTTGTTCTTGCTCCAATGTTCATCCTTCTCCAAGGTAGGCCCTTCATTTGTAAGCAAAACAAATGTATCCAATTTAGGCAGCATCATATTCTCATGAACATTAGAATCATTACCAAGAAACGAAAGTACCTGATAATTTAATTGGCGTGCGCGAGCTCTAGTAATTGGTCCCATATATGTAGCAGTAGGGGCTGTGGGTGTAACAATGGTATTGATGTCCTCATCAGGTGGCGGAGATGAATCTGGTGGAACACGGACAGGTGGCGGATATATGTTGCAGGTGAACTCGGATTGGCGTGATGGCGGCGAATATGTGGTGGCGTATATGGATTTGGATTGGCGGTGAATATGTGGTGGTGGTATATGGCAACAGCGACGATGATGATGCGGTGGTGATATATGGCAGCGGCGACGTGACAACCTGTGAACAGAACTCGAAACTCTAAAAGACTAGACGCTAAGACCAGCAACTGGACACGACGATGCAACCGCAAATTCAACAAAGCAAATATAGAAAAGATTATGCAAGGCTCAGATTGGTTCGGATGGGATGAACTAACCCTAAATTTTTTTTTGGCTTTTTCGTGGACTATAGGTATGAAGAACAGACTCGATCTAAACTATGAAAAACTGTAAAATCTCACCGAGCAACCTGGAAATCTGATACCACTTGATAGAGGCAAAGGTGTCCCGTCTTTCGATGAGATAATGGATATCGCTTTGGTGGCAGTCGACTTTGACGATCCGACTACGAACGTGCGAGGACGTCGCGCCTTAGCAATCGCTAAACCAACTCCGAGAGGTTATTGACCACGCCGGAGCACGATCAACCTGACCACGAGGGTCTGTTTCCTGCGAGCAAACGAAGAACAAGCAAGAAACTAAGATTGCAATCTGGATATTGCGAATATAAGATGAAAGCTTTATTGATCAAGGTGGGGTTCTGTGACGCCTTTGTCTGGTCGTTGAACACAAACGAAGTACGCGAAGTTGCAGCTATGGCGAACTTTTAATCTAAACAAAACCCAAAGTCTAAACGGTGCCCTAAGGGCTGTATATATGGAGGAAGAGAGGGGGAATTTCGTGGCCCTTGGTGGAGGGGTCCGAAATCAACCCTATCTCTTGTTTCCCCACACATACGGACTCTAGAAATAGCCTATACTTATGTATTTCGAAATTACATAGGCCTGGCCCAATAAAAAGGTGACGCAACACCTATAATAGCCTCGGGACGAAATTTATGAAGTGGCATCTTGTATATTTCGTCCAAGGCTTCATGCACCCATTATGGTGGCTTCAAAGTCCTGAAATCATCACTTGTAACTCCGTTCTTGTTCCCCTTGCACATGGCATCACCTCCATGCTTGTTCTTGCTCCAATGTTCATCCTTCTCCAAGCTAGGCCCTTCATTTGTAAGCAAAACAAATGTATCCAATTTAGGCAGCATCATATTCTCATGAACATTAGAATCATTACCAAGAAACGAAAGTACCTGATAATTTAATTGGCGTGCGCGAGCTCTAGTAATTGGTCCCATATATGTAGCAGTAGGGGCTGTGGGTGTAACAATGGTATTGATGTCCTCATCAGGTGGCGGAGATGAATCTGGTGGAACACGGACAGGTGGCGGATATATGTTGCAGGTGAACTCGGATTGGCGTGATGGCGGCGAATATGTGGTGGCGTATATGGATTTGGATTGGCGGTGAATATGTGGTGGTGGTATATGGCAACAGCGACGATGATGATGCGGTGGTGATATATGGCAGCGGCTACGTGACAACCTGTGAACAGAACTCGAAACTCTAAAAGACTAGACGCTAAGACCAGCAACTGGACACGACGATGCAACCGCAAATTCAACAAAGCAAATATAGAAAAGATTATGCAAGGCTCAGATTGGTTCGGATGGGATGAACTAACCCTAAATTTTTTTTGGCTTTTTCGTGGACTATAGGTATGAAGAACAGACTCGATCTAAACTATGAAAAACTGTAAAATCTCACCGAGCAACCTGGAAATCTGATACCACTTGATAGAGGCAAAGGTGTCCCGTCTTTCGATGAGATAATGGATATCGCTTTGGTGGCAGTCGACTTTGACGATCCGACTACGAACGTGCGAGGACGTCGCGCCTTAGCAATCGCTAAACCAACTCCGAGAGGTTATTGACCACGCCGGAGCACGATCAACCTGACCACGAGGGTCTGTTTCCTGCGAGCAAACGAAGAACAAGCAAGAAACTGAGATTGCAATCTGGATATTGCGAATATAAGATGAAAGCTTTATTGATCAAGGTGGGGTTCTGTGACGCCTTTGTCTGGTCGTTGAACACAAACGAAGTACGCGAAGTTGCAGCTATGGCGAACTTTTAATCTAAACAA
>NW_025242159.1:0-517 GCF_018294505.1 Triticum aestivum
GATTTGTTTAGAGAGCTAAATGACGGTGAAATTGAAAATCACTACAAAATGAACTCTGAAAATGTAGGAACTTGGCATGGTATCATCATTTCACCCGCATAGCATGTGCAAAAGAGTAGAGAGGGTCACGGCTAAAACTGGACGCACCTCGTGTACAAACTGGACAATCTCTTTCGGAGTATCAGGGTTTTGGACGAGAACTCATCTGTTACACGGGCACTTCAATGTTTTTTACACTTATTTGGACTCCAGCCTAATTTTGCGTTCAGTATGCATCATTCAAAGCGACGTCATCAATTTCCAACACGTTCTGACATCATGTGCTGTTTTTCAGTCATTTACCGATTTTTTTAGAGAGCTAAATGACGGTGAAATTGAAAATCACTACAAAATGAACTTTGAAAATGTTGGAACTAGGCATGGTATCATCAGTTCACCCGCATAGCATGTGCAAAAGAGTAGAGAGGGTCACGGCGAAAACTGGAGGAACCTCGTGTACAAACTGGACAATCTCTTT
>NW_025242159.1:1156-1522 GCF_018294505.1 Triticum aestivum
TTTTTCAGTCATTTACCGATTTGTTTAGGGAGCTAAATGACGGTGGAATTGAAAATCACTACAAAATGAACTCTGAAAATGTTGGAACTTGGCATGGTATCATCATTTCGCCCGCATAGCATGTGCAAAAGAGTAGAGAGGGTCACGGCGAAAACTAGACGCACCTCGTGTACAAACTGGACAATCTCTTTCGGAGTATCAGGGTTTCGGACGGGAACTCATCTGTTACACGGGCACTTCAATGTTTTTTAAACTTATTTGAACTCCTGCCTATTTTTGCGTTCATTATGCATCTTTCAAAGCGACGTCATCAATTTCCAACACGTTCGGACATCATTTGCTGTTTTTCAGTCATTTACCGATTTG
>NW_025242159.1:2333-3168 GCF_018294505.1 Triticum aestivum
TTTGCGTTCAGTATGCATCATTCAAAGCGACGTCATCAATTTCCAACACGTTCTGACATCATTTGTTGTTTTTCAGTCATTTACCGATTTGTTTAGAGAGCTAAATGACGGTGAAATTAAAAATCACTACAAAATGAACTCTGAAAATGTAGGAACTTGGCATGGTATCCTCATTTCACCCGCATAGCATGTGCAAAAGAGTAGAGAGGGTCACGGCGAAAACTGGACGCACCTCGTGTACAAACTAAACAATCTCTTTCGGAGTATCAGGGTTTCGGACGAGAACTCCTCTGTTACACGGGCACTTCAATGTTTTTTAAACTTATTTGAACTCCAGCCTATTTTTGCGTTCAGTATGCATCATTCAAAGCGACATCATCAACTTCCAACACGTTCCGACATCATTTGCTGTTTTCAGTCATTTACTGATTTGTTTAGAGAGCTAAATGACGGTGAAATTGAAAATCACTACAAAATGAACTCTAAAAATGTTTGAACTTGGCATGGTATCATCATTTCACCCGCATAGCATGTGCAAAAGAGTAGAGAGGGTCACGGCGAAAACTGGGCGCACCTCGTGTACAAACTGGACAATCTCTTTCGGAGTATCAGGGTTTCGGACAAGAACTCAACTGTTACACGGGCACTTCAATGTTTTTAAACTTATTTGAACTCCAGCCTATTTTTGCGTTCAGTATGCATCATTCAAAGCGACGTCATCAATTTCCAACACGTTCTGACATCATTTGCTGTTTTCAGTCATTTACCGATTTGTTTAGAGAGATAAATGACGGTGAAATTGAAAATCACTACAAAATGAACTCTGAAAATGTTG
>NW_025242160.1:0-3167 GCF_018294505.1 Triticum aestivum
CCCAACTGCTCCCATTTTTTTAATGTCGCCGGTGCCGCAGTTTAAAATCAACCCCGCACTACCCGGTATCGCTACAATCTTCTCTGTTCCTCTCCGATTCTCCTGTCGTCTACCTCCAACTAGCCTGACCTAAACGTACGCCATGCCACATCAAGATGGTCTGCCCTTAGTGTTCCAGTTTCCTGAGGAAGACACCCAGCCGGAGTCTCAAGAACATAAGGCGCTTTGGGACGAGCTTGAACTGGCCTTGCGGGAGGACGCCGCGCCTGTCTTGATGAACGTGGCCCCTGTAACATTCACGTTGGTCCTGTCACTATTTGCAACTAGGTATTTTTATATATACTTACATAAGGTACTATCTACCTTCTCTATCCTCGAGCTGCTTCTTGGCAAGGCCGAGCTCGTTCTCGGACTGCTCGAGGCTCTACTTCAATGCATCGACCTCCGCAGTCAGTGCGGCAGAGGTCAGCAGCATAGCCTGCATTCCCATATTGACATATTTATGTTAGACTCCTGCGTATATCTTCTTAGATCCTCAGTCCGGCTTTTCTTTCAGAACACCGAACTGAGCATCAGGGGCTACTGTCTATGCGGTAATATTCTTACATGACTTAAATACATACCTCAAAGCCTGTTAGAAGGCTGGCACATGCTTCTATCAGCCCGCTCTTGGTGGACTGAACCTTCTGGATCAACACACTCATAATAGTGCGGTGCTCCTCGTCGATGGAGGCGCCGTTAAGCACCTCCAGCAAATTGTCCAGTGCCTCCGGTTGGATGGAGGCCACCAGCATCGTAGGCTTGCCCTTCTTACGAGGGGACCGCCTGCCGGACTCCGGAACCATTGAAGGTTCCGGTGCGGTGTTCGGCCTAGGGCCGGAGTTAGATCCCTCTGGGGTTTTATCCCCTTTGCGCCTGGAGTCCGGAAGGTCGCCTCGCGGCGCCTCCGGGGCTACCTCCTCCTGGCTTGGCCTCTTTTGGGACTCCACCTCGGCATCGTCCGTGGGGCGAGGGGAGGTAGCAGTCGGGAGTGAAAGACTATTCACATCCGACGAATCCAGGGATCCGCTCGACGAAGCATCAAGCTCGGCCTTGGGCGGACTGCATGGTTATGTTCGGCGTTAGAAGATACTGTGCACTAAAGGAACGCCATGAGTTATTCTGTTATCTGGATACTTACGATTTCGCCAGGGGCTTGGCCCTGGATGGCCACTCCTCTCCGCCGTCGTCGGTGCTGGTAGAGTAGTCCGGAAGAAGGGTCTTTCCCTTCTTGGACCCTCTGGCCTCCCCCGTTTGGGCAGCCTTTCTCTTCTTTCCTCCCCCCGATGGAGGGGGAGAGGCTTCTTCTTCCTCCTCCTCGTCTTCGGGGATGGAGTGCGCTTCAGGGTTGTCGGGCGATGAATCCGACACCACCAGGTGCTGGGAGCTCTTTCGAGTTCCCGTGGCCTTTTTCTTGGCCTTCTTCTCTGGCACCGCGTGAGGTGCCGGGACCAGCAGCTTCGCCAAGCGGGCATATGCTGGGCCTTCGGGCAAAGGAGCCGGACAGTCGATCTGTCCGGACGTCTTCTTCCAGTCCTGTCAAAGGAGCGGGAGCTTAGATCCCGCATAGAGTCAAACCATGAAAAACAAGTATCCTGTAAAAGGTAAAACAAGCTTACCGCGCTGGCTTGGCGCTTTGCGCAGAATCCGCGATCCTCGGTAATGGGAGGGGAAACCTCGGAGCCCTTGAATAGCACCTTCCAGGCGTCCTCGTGCGTTGTGTCAAAGAGCCTGGACAGGGTTTGGTGCTGGGCCGGGTCGAACTCCCACAAGTTAAAAGCCCGTCGTTGACACGGGAGGATCCGACGGAAGAGCATGACCTGGACTACGTTGACAAGTTTAACCTTCTTGTCCACCAGGTTTTGGACGCAGGTTTGGAGTCCGGTCACCTCTTCCAAATTACCCCACGACAGGCCCGTCTCTTTCCAAGAGGTGAGCCGTGTGGGGATGCCAGATCGGAATTCGGGGGCCGCCGCCCATTCAGGGTCGCGCGGCTCGGTGATGTAGAACCACCCCGATTGCCACCCTTTGATGGATTCCACAAAGGAGCCCTCGAGCCATGTAACGTTGGGCATCTTGCCCACCATGGTGCCTCCGCACTCCGCTTGCCGGCCGCCCACTACCCCCATCTTGACATTCAAGGTTTTTAGCCATAAGCTGAAGTGGGGCTTGATGCGGAGGAAGACCTCGCACACGAGGATGAACACCGAGATGTTGAGGATGAAGTTCGGGGCCAGATCATGGAAATCCAGGCCGTTGTAGAACATGAGCCCCCGGACAAATGGGTGGAGTGAGAAGCCCAGTCCGTGGAGGAAATGGGGGAGAAACACCACCCTCTCATGGGGCCTGGGGGTGGGAATGAGCTGCCCCTTGTCTGGAAGCCGGTGTGCAATGTCGTTGGACAAGTATCCGGCCTTCCTCAACTTTTTGATGTGCCCCTCCATGACGGAGGAGGCCATCCACCCGCCTCCCGCTCCGGACATGGCTGGAGAAGGTTGAGGTGGGAAGTGCGGACTTGGGCGCTGGAGCTCGAGTGCGCGGAGATGGATAAGCAAAGGAGGAAGAAGGCGTAAATAGAAAGAGTGGATCCTTATCCCCATATATGGGCGGACGAAACTATGTACCCCCACCAGCCTGGTAAAACTCGCTTATCTCCCAAGCACCATGATTAATGGCGCGGTTGGGTTACCCACGCCCGTATTGATGAGAATCCCGGAATAAGGGGACACGATCTCTGCTTTGACAAGACGTGCCAAGGAAACCGCCTCGCTAAACGCGCTGAGGTGGGACAGTAAAACGATTCGAATGAAGGCTTGGCCGTGGCATGATGTCACGCTGCGGAATACGTCAGCAGATTAGATTTATTCAAATATTATTCTCTCTATGGTGGTATGTGGAACTTATTTTGCAGAGCCGGACACTATCCTTGTGTTCAAACATCTTCTATGAAGTATTCGGAGGAGGAACCCGCCTTGCAATACCGAAGACAATCTGCATGCCGGACTCGTCATCATTGAAGCCTGGTTCAGGGGCTACTGAGGGAGTCCCGGATTAGGGGGTGTCCGGATGACCGGATTGTAACCTTTGGCTGGACTCCTGGACTATGAAGATACAAGATTGAAGACTCT
>NW_025242161.1:0-3167 GCF_018294505.1 Triticum aestivum
GAGTCTTCGAAGGTTATCGAAGAGGTGATTTGTATATGGTAGATTTCTTAGCAGGACCACAGCTTGCCGTGTGTCTTCTAGCAAAAGCTTCAAAGTGATGGCTTTGGCATCGAAGGCTAGGTCATGCGTGCATGAGGAACTTGCACACTCTTGTGAAGAAGAAGCACATCATTGGCATCGAGGGCGTCAAGTTCAAGAAGGACCATCTATTTGGTGCTTGTGAAGACGGGGGGATGACTAGGGCAAAACATCCCTCGAAGACAATCATGACGACTTCACGTCCCTTTGAGCTGCTACACATGGACTTATTTGGCCCTACTCATTACTCTACCCTTACTACCACTGGACATCTTTATGGCTTCGTAATTGTTGATGATTATTTTAGATATACTTGGGCGCACATAATTCTCTACAAGATTGAAGTGCGGGATGTCTTCAGACAATTTTCCAATCACGCCATGACTAACTTTGGCATCAAGATCAAGCACATCGGGAGTGACAATAGCACTGAATTAAAGAACACGGGCCTCGACACTTATCTTGACACTCTGGGCATCACTCATGATCTCTCCGCTCCATATACTACTTAGCAGAATGGCGTCGTGGAGCGCAAGAACGGGACTCTTATTGAGATGGCTCGTATGATGCTTGATGAATACAAGACTCCGCAAAAATCCTGGCCTGAAGCCATTGATACTGCATGCCATATCATCAACAAAGTATATCTTCATAAATTCTTCAAGAAGACATCTTATGAACTACTCATTGGTAAGAAGGCAAATGTAAGTTATTTCAAAGTCTTCGGTGCTAGGTGCTGGATAAGGGATCCACATCACACTTACAAATTTGCATCGAAAGCACATGAAGGTTTTATGCTTGGTTATAGCAAGGATTCGCACACCTACGGAGTCTTCAACCTCTTTCACTATAAAGTGGTTGAAACTATAGATGTGTGGTTTGATGAGACTATCGGCTCGGAAAGAGATCACCTACCAAATGTGCTAGATGAGGTTCCAGCAAGTGAATCTATCAAGCTTATGGGTACTGTAGAAACCATACCCATTGAGGAAAAAGGCGATGAAGAGGTTGTTATTCCAACCCCCATTTAGCGTGAAGACAATGGTTAGACTGAAGACAATGTTGAAGATGAAAAAAATGATCACGATCAGCAAAGTCTTCGCCCTATTCATCCTCGAGTGGCTAATGAAGTTCAGATTGAGAAGATAATTGATAGCACAAATGCACCTAGTCCACTTACTCGATGAAGAGTTGCGCAACTAGCAACTTATGTGGGCACTTTGCATTCGTCTCCATATCTGAACCCAAGAAAGTTGATGAATCCTTTATGGAACCAGAACGGATTCAAGCTATGCAAGAAGAGCTTCAACAATTTGAGGTCAATAATGCCTGGGAGCAAGTCAAGCATCCTGATCCTCGCAAGCACAACATTATTGGCACCAAATAGATCTACCGCAACAAACAAGATGAACATGGTCAAGTCATCAGAAACAAAGCTTGTCTTGTTGCTCAACGTTACACACAAGTAGAGGGAATTGACTTTGATGAAACCTTTGCTCCTGTGGCTAGGCTTGAAGCTATTCGCATACTGCTAGCCTATGCTAACCACAATGATATCCTTCTGTATCAAATGCATGTGAAGAGCACTTTCCTCAACGAACAAATCAAAGAAGAAGTCTATGTAGCCCAACCACCTGGTTTTGAAGATCCCCAAGCATCCTGACATGGTCTACAAGCTCAATAAGGCATTGTATGGCCTCAAACAAGCACTTCGAGCTCGGTATGAACACACTCAAAGAATTCCTGAAGAGCAAAGGCTTCAAACGTAGTTCTCTAGATCCCACTCTCTTCATGAAGACATATGATGGAGAACTGTTTGTATGCCAAATCTATGTGGATGATATTATCTTCGGCTGCATTGATAAAAGATACAGTCGTGAATTCAGTCATATGATGCAAGAGCAATATTAGATGTCCATGATGGGGGAGCTGAAATTCTTTCTTGGTCTCCAAATCCGTCAACAAAACAATGGCATCTTCACTTCTCAAGAAAAATACCTCAAAGATAGTCTGAAGAAGTTTGGAATGCAAGATTGCAAAGGCTACACAACGCCAATGCCAACCAAAGGTCAATTTGGCTCCGACGACAATGGTAAAGAGTTTGATCAAAAGGTATACTGCTCCATGAGTGGTTCTTTATTGTACATATGTGCATCTAGGACAGATATAATGCTTAGCGTTTGCATGTGTACCCGATTCCAAGCGGCACCAAAGGAGTCGCATCACCTCGTAGTGAAGCGACTACATCGATATTTGGCTCACACCCCAACACTAGGATTATGGTATCCAAAGGGCTCAGAGTTTGATCTAGTTGGATTCTCATATGTTGATTATGTTGGTGACAAGGTAGATCGCAAGTCTACATCAGGCACATGCCTCTTTCTTGGACGATCACTTGTCTGTTGGTCTTCAAAGAAGCAGAACTGTGTGTCACTCTCTACTGCTAAAGCTAAATATATTGCTGCTGGATCTTGTTGCGCTCAGCATCTCTCGATGAAGCAAACTCTCAAGGACTATGGCATCAACAAGAAGATGGTTCCCCTCTACTGCGACAATGAAAGTGCCACCAAGATTGCTCACAATCATGTTCAGCACTCGAAGACAAAGCACATTCAGATCCGTCATCATTTTCTCAGAGATCATGTGTTGAAGGAAGACATTGATATCATTCATGTCAACACTGAAGAGCAATTGGGAGATATCTTCACAAAGCCCTTGGATCAAAAGAGATTTTGCAAGTTGCGGTGTGAGCTAAATATCTTAGAATCCTCGAATGTCCTGTGAATGGACACACATCCTAACGCTTATGCATGTTGATGACTTAGATGTGCAACACACGAAGTAACATATGTCTTCAATCCATGAAAATACACACTCTAAAGTGTGAATACATTAATGTGGAAATTGACTTTGGAGCGCCACGATAATTATGTGTCGTGTCTGGGTCTAATACTTCCTATACGGTGGGTAATGCCACCACCAATCTCTCTTGAAGATTTTAGTTTGTTGTCACACTGCATTATCTTCATAGTTGATTTGTCTTCAACATTTGGTTTATCTTCATGATATATATATATATATATATATAT
>NW_025242162.1:0-3167 GCF_018294505.1 Triticum aestivum
GGACCAGGAGACTTGTCTGATGGCATGTTTTTAACCACCTCATTTATTTCTTCCTCAGAGAAAGGAATTTCCAGCTGCTCAAAGTCTGAAGGGCTAGCTTGATGCTGCAACAAGGAATTTAAGTCAAAGTGCATTGTGGTTTGCTAAGATTGCCCTAATGTGTTCTTGAAGGCATTCCACAGAAGAGCTAATTTTCCTGCATGATCTATTATTTCCACTTGGTCAACATTTTTTAGCATTGCAATGTGGTTATGCATGTAGTTAATAGATGCCTTTGTATGAAAGAACTTTGTGTTTTCATCACCAAATTTTACCCCCTTGATCTTTCCTCGCTGTTTCCAATTGATCTTATGGTTTTTCAGCAAAATGAGCAGATGCTCCTTTAGAATCACCCTGCAGTTCCATTCAAAATCTCCTAGGTCTTTGAATTGTTCAAACAAATCAAACAAGCAAATGACCTCATTAATTGCTGCAATTCTATCCTTAAGGCAAGAAAGATTTTTAGCCCAAAGCTTTAGTGCCCTTCTCAGGTTTTTGAACTTGGCATTCAAGCTTTTTGCTGCATCAAGATTACCCACAGGAATGGCCCAAGCTGCAGAGACAATTTCTTTAAAGTCAGAGTGCTTTAGCCAGTAATTTTCAAATCTAAAAATCTTTTCCTTTGGAATAGTAGTTCCAATTTTGATGACACATGGGAGGTGATCAGAGATAGGCCTAGAAAGAGGCATAGCAATTGTATCAGGATAAGAAGTCATCCATGAAGCAGAGGTAAAGAACTAGTCCAGTTTTTCCAACAAAGGGCTCTATTGCATATTACTCCAGCTGTATTTTCTACCATGGAGTGGAAGCTCAATTAATCCAAGATTTCTAATGGCTTCATTAAAAAGCATCATTTCATTAACATTCCCCAGGTATGTTTCTGTCAGAAGGAGCTCTAATAAAGTTGAAATCTCCAACTAGAATCCAGTTAGTGTCCAGTGGCATATGAATGTTTGAAAACCAATTGATGAACTCAACTTTATCTGCTTGTTCACATGGCCCATAGATGTTGGTGAGGATCCAAGTTTGGTTTGACAGAAAACTAGTGAAACTGATTGAGAGAGAGAATCTATTTTGAAATATGACCTCTCCCTCAAAGAGAGAGCCATTCCAGGTGATTAAAAGCCCACCAGAAGCACCAATTGAGGGCAGAAAAGCAAATTTATTTAGCCTGTTAGGACAGAAATTTTTGATGTAAGCAGCATCAGAATGCTCTCTCTTGGTTTCCTGAAGACAGAGGATGGCACATGCATTTTCCTCAATTTTTTGTCCTAGAGCTAGCCACTTGTCAGGTGAGTTAATCCCTCGGATGTTCCAGTTCAAAATATTCCAGCTTCTGTTTTGATTATTCATGGACAAACATTTAGGAGTGTATCCAGAGACCAAGTTCCATCACTTGGCCAGACCCATAGAGTTAATAACAGACAAGACAGCAGGGCAAACAAATTCAGCACATACAACAACCACATCAACCAGAGCATAGCAAAAGAGAGAATTTCCTTGACGATTTTAGAGTAGCAAAGTGCACTGACAAGAGAACAAGGGCTATCACAACTAGTCCAAATGCCCCAAAATTTACAACCAAAAGGAATAGGGATACATGCCACCACAGTAAATCCCTCTCTGCCTACTACAAATATATAGAGCTTGATCATCTAAACACATGGGGAGTCCTACTTGTCCTCATTGGATGGGAGCATCCCAGCCAAATCCTCTCCCACCTTCCTCTTTGGCTTCTTAGAGATTTTTCCCTCCAAGTCGTGATCAGCCACCTCTGTTTGTACAAGAGGTGTCTTTCCTCCCCTTATTTATTTTTTGGAATTTTCAGCTCCAAAAGGCTGAAGAAGGGCCATGGATTCCAGGTCTTGCTGGTTTGAAGAATCACCAGCATTCTCCTTATTAGTATCCTGTTGTTGTGAATCATCCAAGAGTTGTTGGCACACAGGAGCTGGGGTTTTAACAGAGAGAGAAGGAGCTCCCTCCAAAGGCTTTTGTTCAAAATGTTCCTTCCAAAGCAAAAGTCCTTCTTCTGAAACTTTGATATTGGCAGCATTCATCCCCTTGTTAGCCAAAGGAACAGGGCTTCCTCTTGGAGAGCTGACACCATGCACATCAGAACTATTTTCAGGCAACTGTTCAGAAGTTTTATTTTCCAGGACTATGTGCTCAGCAGGCATGTCCACCACAAGAACTGGCTGTAGCTATGGCTCCTCCAAAACAACTGCAGGAATTACAACATCCATGGGGACATCCTCAGCTTCAGGCTCCTGAACAATAGGAAGTGCAGGTACATCTTGATCCTCCTCCTGGTAATCCTGCATCACAAGCTCTAGACCATTGCCCACTAAGGGCTGCAAAGGAGGAATCCGATTAACTTCCTCACTTGCATGAGAGGAGAGCCCCTCAGTTAATGAGACAGTGGTAGTAATGCTACTGTGGCCATCCAAAGGGGTGGCATCTCCTCACCATCATCCTAGGCTATTTCCTCCTGGTGAACACCATGCAGAAAATCCAATCCTTCCTCAAGAACCACATTATTAATAGCTTGAGGCTGCAAGGCCCAGTGCCCATCCTCTGCATCCTTGTCATCAAGCTGAGCAGGCTGAGGGTTTTGGTGAAATCCAGGGAAGGCATTATTGTTGCCAGGTAAAGGATGAGGGTCTACATTGTCAGGTGGTATTGGGTCCTCATCCGCAGGAGCCCCTCCCATCATGTGCTGAAGAAGAATTTCTACAGAAGAGGACCAAGCATCTTCATCTAACACTTCACCTTCAGACCACCTAGCACTTTTTGGAATGGAGTCCAAATCTCTGACTTTTTCTTTTGCAATGACTCTACCCATGTGTTGTGGGTCATTTTCCCTAGAAACTAATCTCCCAAAGTGACTGATGGCCCTGGCAATATCTTCTGAATTACGAAAGTCAAACGGGACAGCAAGAATGAGCAGCCAAACAGTTCTATTAAACTGAGTTCCTCTGCAGTTGCGGCCACTATCATGGTTATGGAAGGAGATGAAAACATCCCCGAATTGGTGAGGACTCTACAGAACCAAACGATCTCTGTCTCTAGGATTAACAAAGAGCACATAAGAGCGATGAATCTCTCCGATCTGAACTTGCTGAACATCC
>NW_025242163.1:0-3167 GCF_018294505.1 Triticum aestivum
ATAAATTGTTTGGGTCATATCTTCCTCAAATATGGCAAAATATTTCATTGCCATGTTCAAAAATAATCCTCCAATAATTCTTTTCCTATTCTGCCCTAAATGGCACTTTGCAAAGGAAGTGCTAATTATATTTGCTTGATTGACCCCAAACTTCTTGGGCACCTTTTCCTGTCCATATCATTGGCCCATGCCAAAATTCAACTCAATTTGCCTAGTAAATAGTTTTCAGTAATTTTCCAAAGTTTCTGTCCAGGAAGGAACTTTGTGAAGGAGTTATATTCTAGGCATATCCAAATGAGTTGAAATTTTTCAAGGTCCTTTATATGATCAAATAATGACTCTCCACAAAATTTGAGCTCATGTAACTCATCTATGTGAGCCCAGCTCCAAATCTTAGTTTCTGGTCAGATTTTCAGTTTGTGAAGCAACTGTATTTAATATTGCTTCATTTAAGCTGAAACTTTTCCAGGGCATTCTTCAATCCAGATAAACTTCCTCCACCAAAATTTGGCTCAATCCATTACACCATTTGCTCTGTGCAATTTTTCCAAGTTTCTGTCCAGAATGAAGCTTTGTGAAGCAAGTGCCACTTTGGTATTTTCAAATGGCATGAAACTTATACAGAAGCTTAATATCATCAAATAACCCACCTCCACAAAATTTCAGCCCAATCCAAGCTAGTATGTGAGTGCTACATCAAGGTTTGCATTTCTGACCAGATTGGCACTTTGTACTGCAAGTACCCTCTAAACCTATCCTCTTAGGATGATTTTTGGTAATCCGCATCACCTTAGTGATTAATAATGCTGTGCCAAATCTCAGAGCCTAACTCCACGCGTGTAAACCACAGCGAGTTACAAGCACCTTCGTATTGATTTACTTTGGAGCTAAGTGCAAATCTCTTCTTTGCCCCTGGACTTATTTATTTCCTCATTTTGACTACGGGCACGACCGTATATCTACTGGACATGGTCTGTCCGGCCAAAACGAGGTGTTTGCTCCAGTGCGCGTGGTGATCACACTGATGTCATGCCTAATTGCGTGCTCTGGCTTGTTCTTGCCCCTGTGCTCGTCTCCTCCCTCCTCGTCTCGACCTCAGACCTTGTCCATGAGCTTCCCCGTGATCTTATGCGTCGCCCTAAGTCTCTGCTTCGTCGTGGTTCGCCTTAAATGCGTCGCAAACGCCATGCCCGTGCCATGCCCAGGCTCTGTCCATCATTAGAGCACTGCACAAGCTCGCTAGCGTTGCTCTAGAGCCCTCCCCTCGGCTATATATGCGTGCCCCGAGCCCTCCGGCAGCTCATACACTCCTCATTTGCCTCCCTAGCCCACCGGAGTCCTCGGCCCCCTCTTCTTTTCGCCGGAGATCGCCATGGCCGCCTCGGTTCCTCCTCGGTTCCGGCGAACCTAGCTCCTCTCCTCTCCTCTAGAGCTGTCCCCGCATCCTCTCGCGTCGCCCCACCCACTCGTTAATCACCGGAGAGCCCCTTGGCCGCGTGCCCCGAGTCCGGCCACCGCCTCCGCCGTTCGGCCTCCAGCTCGTCCGGCCGTCCCGAGCCTCCTCGTGCTTCCCCGACTCCACGAACGTCTTCCCCTCGTCCCACTGAGCCGCCCCACCCACTTTCCCCGACGCCGGAGTGTCCACATCACCGGCGAACCTCGTCGCCCGAGCTCTCTGTACTCCTCCTCGTCGCCGCGACCTCCCCTCCTCCCCACTCCTCCCCGGCGGTCGTTTTCCTTCTGAACGGGTGCGACGTTCGTCCCCGAGCCTACCGGTGCCCTAACCTCGGCCGGAGGTGGCCGGAGGCGGCGGGGCCAGCGCTGGCAGCGCCCTGCCCGGCCTCCTCTGCTCTCTGTCATGAGCGAGCACGGGGGAAGGAAGAAGACGAGCACCTGGCCCCCACTGCTGCGTGGGACCCGCCTGTAAGTGGCCCAAGGCCCAGGCCCACGTGGATAAGTGGAAGCGCCTTCTGGTGAGTGCGCTTTCCTTTTTGTAGGCGTATTTCAGTCAGTACGCTTTCAGTTCCTGAAAGCGTATTGCCTCCTTCTGTTATCCGAAGTGCGGTTTCCAGTTCAGAAAGCGTATTTCTGATTTTGCGCCTCTGCCTTATCCACTCAGGGACCTGTTTGCTGAAGAAATATTCACAGATTGGTCCTTCTTCTTCTACAGCTCATAACTCCGCAACCGTAACTCCGATTGAGGTGAAACCACCGCTCACTTCTTTGTCTTGTCGAGCTCTATCCTTTGGTAACATTTTAACTAAGTGTTCACAATGTGAAAATGACCATTATGCCCTTCCCTCTAATCAGCCCCCTCCGAGAGAGAACCGTCCGGCGTTTCGTTCCGCGGCTTCACCGCACTTCTTCCCGAAGTCTCCATCACCCCCAGGCAAGCCACAATACCCACTTGCATGATAGTCATGCAGTAGCCATGGTTTTCAACTTGAAAATTTATTAAATCTTTGCTTGTTTAAAATATGGTTACCGTTGTTTCGATACTGCTTCCGGGTTAGTGCTTACTTTCTTGCTATGTTGTTATGCACCTGGTTATCATGCCCTGCTATTTGCTAGTATTCCTTCCATATGCTTATGCTTGCTAGTAGTACATGTTGATGTTGGTGATGGTCTTCGGTGCATGACTGCTGTCTGTCCCGAGTACCGTTGTTATGCATGTCCCATTGCATCCAGTTGGTTAAATGCTTGAATGATGGCATTGTTGATGTGTTCTTGCATGATATTTATTGTTGATGCTAGTGGTCATGCTATGTTTCTGAGAAGTATGTACTTGTGATGTTCATGCTAGTCAGTATGCCATGCTCAGTTGGATATGATTCATTGTTGATATGGTTAATAGTTATGTTGCACCTCCATGCTTATGTTGATATCATGTTCATGCATTGTAATTTGCATCATATTATTTTATCATGGCTCAGCATATTTGCATTCAAGTTTAACCTGATTAAATTGAACTTGAACAACTGTTGGCTGAGTCATGGTGCCACCATATCCAGCTGACCAGTGCAACCACGCTTGCCTTTATGGGAAGGTCCTAACTGGGTATATTGTCCTGCCTCTCGCCGGTGCCTCCAACGAGGGAAGGTTATGGGCGTGCGGTACCCTGGCCCGATAAGCAGACATAACCTTGTGTGCTCGTTGTTGTTATATCC
>NW_025242164.1:0-615 GCF_018294505.1 Triticum aestivum
TGTTGAACCCCAAGGTGCGCTTACGTGTCGGTCATCACCACTAGCAGTTTTGGCCGATTCTGACCCGTTTCATGGACTATTACTCACTGTTTTGGGGTACCAAAGTGATTTCCACGATTAACGAACCATGGGGTGCGTTTACGTGTCGGTCATCAACACTCGCACTTTTGGCCAATTCTGGCCCGTTTCTTGTACTATTACTCACTGTTTTGGGGTACCGTAGCGATTTCCATAGTTGTTGAACCCCAAGGTGTGCTTACGTGTCGGTCATAACACTAGCAGTTTTGGCCGATTCTGGCCCGTTTCATGGACTATTACTCACTGTATTGGGGTCATAGAGTGATTTCCAAGATTAATGAACCCTGGGGTGCGTTTACATGTCGGTCATCAACACTCGCAGTGTGGCCGATTCTGGCCCGTTTCTTGGATTATTGTTTTGGGGTCCAGAAGAGATTTCCATAGTTCTTGAACCCCAAGGTGCGCTTACGTGTCGGTCATCAACACTCACAGTGTGGCCGATTCTGGCCCGTTTCTTGGATTATTGTTTTGGGGTCCATAAGCAATTTCCATAGTTGTTGAACCCCAAGGTGCGCTTACGTGTCAGTCATCAACACT
>NW_025242164.1:1032-1307 GCF_018294505.1 Triticum aestivum
GAACCCCAAGGTGCGCTTACGTGTCGGTCATCACCACTGGTAGTTTTGGCCGATTCTGACCCGTTTCATGGACTATTACTCACTGTTTTGGGGTCCCAAAGTGATTTCCACGATTAATGAACCCTGGGGTGCGTTTACGTGTCGGTCATTAACACTCACAGTTTTGGCCGATTCTGGCCCGTTTCATGGACTATTACTCACTGTTTTGGGGTCACAGAGTGATTTCCACGATTAACGAACCCTGGGGTGCGTTTACGTGTCGGTCATCAACACTC
>NW_025242164.1:1704-2462 GCF_018294505.1 Triticum aestivum
CAAGGTGCGCTTACGTGTCGGTCATCACCACTGGCAGTTTTGGCCGATTCTGGCCCGTTTCATGGACTATTACTCACTGTTTTGGGGTCACAGAGTGATTTCCAAAATTAACGAACCCTGGGGTGCGTTTAAGTGTCGGTCATCAACACTCGCAGTTTTGGCCGATTCTGGCCCATTTCATGGACTATTACTCACTGTTTTGGGGTCACAGAGTGATTTCCAGGATTAACGAACCCTGGGGTGCGTTTACGTATGTGTCGGTCATCAGCACTCGCAGTTTTGGCCAATTCTGGCCCGTTTCTTGCACTATTACTCACTGTTTTGGCGTCCCGAAGTGATTTCCATAGTTGTTGAACCCCAAGGTGCCCTTATGTGTCGATCATCAACACTGGTACTCTAGGCCGATTTTGGCCCGTTTTTTGGATTATTACTCACTGCTTAGGGGTCCCGGAGTGATTTCCATGATTATAGAACCCTGGGTGCGTTTACGTGTCGGCCATCAACACTGGCAGTTTTGGCCGATTCTGGCCCGTTTCTTAGATTATTTCTCACCGTTTTGGGGTGCTGAAGTGATTTCCATAGTTGTTGAACCCCAAGGTGTGCTTACGTGCCGGTCATCAACACTGGCAGTTTTGGCCGATCCTGGCCCATTTCTTGGATTATTACTCACTGTTTTGGGGTCCTGAAGCATTTTCCATATTTGTGGAACCCAAGGTGCCCTTATGTGTCAGTCATCAACACTGGCAGTTTTGGCCGAT
>NW_025242164.1:2472-3167 GCF_018294505.1 Triticum aestivum
TGTTTTGGGGTCACAGAGTGATTTCCACGATTAACGAACCCTGCGGTGCGTTTACGTGTCGGTCATCAACATTCGCAGTTTTGGCCGATTCTGGCCCGTTTCATGGACTATTACTCATTGTTTTGGGGTCACAGAGTGATTTCCACGATTAACGAACCTTGGGGTGCGTTGCTGTGTCAGTTATCAACACTCGCAGTTTGGCCGATTCTGGCCCGTTTCTTGGATTATTACTCACTGTTTTGGGGTCCTGAAGCGATTTCCATAGTTGTTGAACCCCAAGGAGCGCTTATGTGTCAGTCATCAACACTGGCAGTTTTGGCTGATTCTGCCCCGTTTGACGGACTATTACTCACTGTTTTGGGGTCCCCGAGTGATTTCCACGATTAACGAACCCTGGGTGCGTTTACGTGTCGGTCATCAACACTCGTTGTTTGGCCGATTCTGGCCCGTTTATTGGATTATTACTCACTGTTTTGGCGTCCTGAAGCAATATCCATAGTTGTTGAACCCCAAGGTGCGCCTAAGTGTCGGTCATCAACAATGGCAGTTTTGGCTGATTGTGGCCCGTTTGATGGATTATTACTCACTATTTTGGGGTCCCGGAGTGGTTTCCATGATTAACGAACCCTGGGGTGCGTATACGTGTCGGTCATCAACACTCGTAGATTCGCCGATTCTGGCCCGTTTCTTAGATT
>NW_025242165.1:0-3166 GCF_018294505.1 Triticum aestivum
CATGCATGGCGGCGAATGATTCAACGCCGAGCGTCTCCTCCCCCCTACCCACACATCCTATTCAAGTGGAGTCCACTTCCTCCGTTCCTAAATATAAGTCTTTTAGAGATTCAATAAGGACTACATAAGTATGTATATATACATATTTTAGAGTGTAGACTCATTCATTTTGCTTGGTATGTAGTCCGTATTGAAATCTCTAAAAAGATTTATATTTAGGAACGGAGGTAGTACTTTGCAGCGAAGCTCACGTGGTGCCTTCCTGGCTTCTGAATGGTGGAGTGGCAAAGGCTCGGAAAAGGTGGTATGTGTTTCATTGTTGTGGACGATTTTGAGCCATTTTTGGATGGTGTCTAAATTTAGGCAATGCTCTGCACAACCAGTTGGGTGATGATTTTGTCACTTCGCTGTCTAAATCAGCTATATATAATGCTTTAAACATGTAGCTAGAAATGCTCTTAACTTCTATTTTTGTACCATGATATGAACTATAGCATTATTCAGTAAACATACGAACATCTATTAGACTAGGAGCCGAAGCGCACTTTGCCATACTCGTTTTTCTTTCTGTAGGGTTTCTTTGTTGGTTGTGCATTTGCCTGAGGGTCTTTTTGTGTCATTGTTTTCGTGGTTTTGGTATAGATGGCCACCCCACGAGAGATCCATGGAAGCGTAGATAGGGTTGAAGAGCCGACACATATATGTGGGGACATCTAGTAAATTCGACAGATTTGGTCCAACAAACTCTATATACAAACAATTATGCTTTACTTTTGCTTGTTTCACCTTGTCTTTTTGTTGTGTTCTATTCCAGAAAGATCCCGTAACCTCTAGTTCTTAGGTCTATGGCAATGGCGTCCTCTCTGCATTGTGGTTTTACGAATCAACCACTCCCTCCGTTCGGAATTACTTGTCGCAGAAATGGATGTATCTAGATGTAATTTAGTTCTAGATACGTCAATTTCCGAGACAAGTAATTCCGAACGGAGGGAGTAAGGGATAATGTTTGCCCCAACTTTTGTGCGGCTACGAGTCAATTGGTTCATTTTTTCTGTTGGAGACATGAGCTGGATGAAAGATGGAAGACATTTAAGAACATATTCCAAAGGGATAAGGTTCCTCGTCCCATCTTTTGTGTGGTTACAAATCGACTGGTTTGATTTGGTTGGAGACATAAACATAATAAGAGATGGCATAAATTCGAGATCATGCAATATTTGTTCTATCTCTTTACTGAAACTATTCTGCATTAGCAATTGCATCATAAATACAAGTTAGAAGTTATATATAGAAAATGATGACACAAATTACCCAGTGATAGCGGGACTGAGTGGGACAAACATATAATCAATTTGTAATACTAAGTGTGATGTCAACGCATCACGGGCCACACAGATCATTACAGTGTGCCAACTACATCCAAAGATGTGCAACTAGCTGACACCAGTTGTGGAAAGTATTAAAAGAATCTCATTAATCATCAAAAACCACTAGGGATATAAGATGTTGTTTCAAAGTATGACCGGGATATAAGACTTCATTTTCTACCCTCTACTATCAGCTTGAAAAAGTCAACTGATACTCACGTGCCCCTCCTGTGTTGTCCACATCTCCAAGCATTTCATGTTAATTGCATTCGGTGAACGAGTCAAGCTGGGCTTGGATCCATGCCAAATGTGCAAGTTCTTTCCTTTTTGGTGCTCAACCTAGGAAGAAGTAAAAGATTGATGAAACATCAACCATCCACCCATTATGGTTTAGTTACTATACTTGTCTACAAGCGGTCGTTCCTCAAGGAGGGAAGAAGTAACCACTAAGCTAGGGATCCATAGCCTTCTCTTGCAACGATTTGGGTTGTCTATAGGTTTTTCCCATCCTAACAAGGTGTGTGCACTGGTCGCACCAAGAGAGCCAGTCTTTGGAACCTCCGCTCTCGAACACTTGCACGAGTGAGGGCGAATGAGTTTTTTAGGGAGCGTGTGCATGACTAGCTACTTTCTCCTTCACCCACTCCCTCGGCATCGGCTGCTTCATCCCCATGGCCCCGTAATAGTCTCTCACCGGATAGGAATTTGCTCATATATCCAACACATCTTGTCCCTCCAATCACAGCCACATGCATCTAAGCCTTACAAATATCACATAGGGTAGCCAGGTTCGAGCCAGGTAAGATATACTCCCTTCGTCCGGAATTACTTGTTATCAAAATAAATAAAAATGGATGTATTTAGAAATACATTTAGATACAATCCATTTAAGTGACAAGTATATTCGGACGGAGGGAATACATTATACGTATAGTGTAGCTAGGTCGGAGCGACGCCCCAGGCCAACCTCACAGCTACAGTGCCAAACAATGCTACTTTCAGTCACTGAAGAATCATGTCGCCACACCTCAAACCATGGTCCACATTTCTTGGGCCTGGCTACGCCCTACGTGTGTCATTGTTACCTGAATTATTAAAGTAGCACATCTCGATCGGATCACTTCATATTCCCATCATCCCTAAAAAGAAATACCATATCTCCATCGACTCTCCACCAATCAAAACCGTGTAATAATCCTGCAAAATATGGACCCGGCGTGCTCCACGCTCTAAATGCGACCCCACCAATGACACCGACCCCCTCCCAAGAAAAAAAATCATATAAATAAGTAATCATCTATAATATATCCAACATATCTATCACATGAGTAATTTTTAGAAAAAGAAAAAAAAACACATGTATCCCCTCAAATCACAACCATGCCCTTTCAAATATCACATGACAGGTTCCACGCTCAAAATGTGGCCCCGTCATTGACATCAAAACCCCCTTTGTCCTTCTGTCACTCTCTACCTTGCAATCCAGGACATAAAATATATGGAGTTAAGAATGGTAACACTATGCAGTACATATGGTAAACGGGAATGCTAAAGATCCACCATCAGATTTTTAAGCATGACAAATCGAAAGCTTTTTATGGCAAATTATGTTGTCGTGAGGATGACAATTTGCTTTAGCAAGCATGCCAATTCCTGGCGAAAAACTAACATGACAGAGATTTGTCATGCTTGCTAAAGGAAATTACCATCCTCGCGACAATATAATTTGCTATCTCGCATGTTCGATCTGCCATGCTAAAAAAAATCTACTGTTTGATTTGTAGCGAAATCCTATGATA
>NW_025242166.1:0-3166 GCF_018294505.1 Triticum aestivum
CCCTAGAGAAGATGAACATTCATGATTTAACTTCCAAAATAACTCAAGATAGTAAATAAAGTTGTTTTAACAACAAGCGCCATAAATTGCATGAAATATTATTTTGCGTACCGGCTCATTCTTTAAGAGGCTTCATAAACAGTCAGAATATGTGATAACTTGATACTGTATTTTCACAAGCTCATCCCTCCACTATAAAGAGGAGCAGCTTGTTAATGCAATACTAAAAATAAAGTAAAAAATTCATGAACTTAAAATGAACAATTAGCACCTCCAAAGATAACTTTATGAGTTCATGGTGCAAATCTTAAAGCTACATTCTTGCCATCTCGTTCTGAACAAGATCCTTTACAAAGTCATCCTGTGAATCATAAGTATAGTTTTAAAAATGCGTGGAACTGCATTGTGCTACATTTAGGGCGCGGACGATTACCTTCGAAGATCTAAACACATCCATACGGCCATCTAGCACACCAGAAGCCAAATGTCTGTAGAACTTTTCATGCAAGTGTATTTTCTCAATTGCGAAATAATACTGAAAAAGAAACAATTTCCATTAAAAAATTAAGAAGACCACCTCGGCCAAATTTCTATTTTTCATGGGTTTATGGTTTGCATGAAGCAACCACCACCGACCTAGGTACAAGATTTGAATCAGTTTGAAAATATTGAACTATGCTATCTCACATTACGCAGTCAAAAATGTTCAATACAAGCATAACGAAAACACAAACAAGGGACGCATCATGATACTTTATGACAGAAATTATTCTTGTAACAATGCAGTGAACCTTCCAGAATGGAGGAAAAAGAGCAAACTAGTCCTTATGAAGAATGGTTCTTTTGACAGAAGAACTTGATTAATATGAAACCATCTTTTAACTAGATTCTAGACGGATTTCATAAGGTGTTGACATGCAATAGATGGTTATCTGCTAGAACTTTTTTGAAGGGATATTCCACCAAGGAAATGGAAACCACAGCTCCTCATGGGTGTAACAGTCCTTGGAGGTACACCACCCAGCACATCAGCTGATCTAAAGATAGTTATCTCTTGAGGAGTTTAGGCCATTTCCAGACGATAGTTATCTCTTGAGTTTAGGCCATTACCAGATAGATTGTTATTATCAAATTTGGTAGTTACAAATTTAGCCAAGTTAAGAAAGACATGACTACTTGTGTTAAAGTCTCTCCTAGTAAGGTTGTATTATCCTCGTTTTAAGCAAGCAAGAAACCCAAAAAATTCTGCAATTCTACATTCCAGACTCTCTTTATCCCCCACCCTTGAGGTGCTGCTAAAAGCAAAGGTACAATCACACCTTGGGGTCCGGGCTACCATGAATATGCACAAGCCACATACCTTTTTCTCCTTAAGCTTAGACTCGATATACACGTCTGCATAAGGCTGCAAATGTGATTCGAAATCACTTGTATCTGGTGCTACTTGCTGAAAGAAAAGAAAAACTCCTAATCACATTAAAATTTAAGAGGCCAGAAAAATAATGCAAGGACATACCTGGCAGTGTTCTCTTTCATTCATGTAGGTCTATTGATCGACTATCCTCAAAAGTAGGTCCATGTGGCTCTAAATAAAAAATATTATTCAAGTTGCACAATGATAAGCAGTTCAGCAAATAACCGAAAAGGGATGAATCTTTGAAAGTTCCAATTGTCACCTCACGTATCAGCGGATGAAAAACATGTTCCCAAAGAAATAATATACCACGTATAAACTGAAAAACAGCGAAGATGGTTTGACTAATCTTCATACAGAATATTTCAAAGTTCTCACTAATTTTGTAAGCACAAAAAACACTAACACAAACTGATGACAATACAGCAAAGGCAGGACACTCATCTTCTATCTCTGGATATTCTTTGAGGTGATGAACAATTGCAGAAGTAGAATCAGAGGCCTAAAAATAATAAATATTTAAGTTATGGACTTATCGAGTTATGGTGCTTCAACTCGTAAAAAATACAAATATCCAGAGTAATACCGTAATGAAAGGCTTGAGTTTGATTAGTTCACTAACAAATTTGCTCAATTGTTAGAATAAGAAGTCAATAAAATGTTTGGCACAAAATATTTAAATAATGAGCATGATTGCAATGTTGTTAGTATAAATTCTTTGATTATCCATGATGCTAATGATATGCAAAGTTACAAGCTTGGGGATGCTATATTTGATGAAGATGATATTTTTACTCCCCAAAGTTTTGATGAGAAAATTTATTATGATGAAAGCATGCCTTCTATTTATGATGATTATATTGATGAAAGTGGATTTGGAGAGGTTATGACTTTATTTAGTGATGAATCCACTATTTCGAAAGAGGTTTCAATTGGTTATTATGAGAACAAGGTTGCTATCTATGATGATTATGGTGATGACATGTATGCTATAAAGAATAATGATAATATTGAAACTTGTCATCATGATTTTAATTTTCACTCTCATGATAGTTATTTTATTGAGTTTGCTCCCACTACTATTGATGAGAAGAAATTTGCTTATGTGGAGAGTAATAAGTTTTCTATGCTTTTGTGTCATGAAAATAATGCTTTATGTGCTGGTTATATTGTTGAATTTCTTCATGATGCTACTGAAAATTATTATAAGGGAGGAACTTATGGTTGTAGGAATTGCAATAATATCAAGTTTTCTCTCTATGTGTTGAAAGTTTTGAAGTTACGCTTGTTTTACCTTCCTATACTAGTTGATTCTTGTTTCCATGAATTATTTACTCACAAAATCTCTATGCATAGAAAGTGAGTTAAGCTTAAATGTGCTAATCATATGCTTCATGATGCTCTCTTTGTGTCAGCGCGGCGGCAAACCGATCTACGATCGAAAAAACAAAAAGGAAACGCCGATCAAGATGACCGACGGAAGAGAAAAAAATGGATTAAGGGCTCGGGAAAAAGACTCTCTAGGGCAGCCGGTCAACACGGCCGGCGGACGAACCTTAGGTACGGGCGATGCAGCCACCGGCGGCGGTCATGGAGGCCGACCGCCCCGGAGGCGGCGCACAGGGCGAAAGCGGCGGGCGGCAGCTAGGGTTGGATCGGTTAGGCTGATACCATGTTAGAAGGGATGAAGAGAGATTTATGGAATCATTGATGTATTGCTTGAGCCTCGTGGCATATATATATATATATATA
>NW_025242167.1:0-3166 GCF_018294505.1 Triticum aestivum
CATCCCACTAGCCAAACCCCACCCTAAAAACTATCACGGCTCGAAGGGTAGGATCCCAGCACAGCCTCAGCATGATACTAAATATATTAGACATGGCCAATTACCAAACATTAGAGCAAGTGTTGTAAAAGGATTTGTTCCTTTCGTATCAAATTCTACACCATGGACAGTAGCATGCCAAGATCCTAATTACTTCCTCCGTCCGAGAAAGTTTGTCCCAAGCTTGTCCGTCAATTGGATGTATCTAGCACTAACTTAGTGCTAGATACATCCATTTGAGGGGCAAGCTTTTTCAGACGGAGGGAATAAGTACCAAACACCAACAAATAGCTTATATTCTAGCACCAAGGCCAAACCAGCACTGGGACCAGGGCCTAACCAGCACTGGGACCAATTTCAATGATGCTATCATCACTACCCAAACCCTAAATCATTGGCTCGATGGCCGCTAACACAATCAGCCACGGCTCAATGGCCGGACCATCTCATGGCACAGGACATAGGGATACCAGTAACTCACCTGAACCAAGACGAGGCAGCCACCACCGCCACGGTTGTGATCGAAACATTGCCATCGCACTGCAGTGGGAGACGTGGTAGTGGGCATGGAGGAGGTAGTCTACCGAGTCGTAGTTGCCTCACATAGAGGTTACGACACTGATGTTGCCATACGGTTACCACCACCCCACACCACTACGAGGTGTGGGGCAACGGCTCATCGGCGCATGCTGGGGTGCAGGCAGATTCATGCGTTGAATCTAGATAGAGCCGCTTCACTGAAAACAAGCAAAATAATCTGCATTAAGTTGACATGAATCACCAAAAGAGTGTAAGCACACATGCATGCTATGTTGGCATCCGTACCAAGATGGTATCCATGTTTGCAAAGAATAAATATACATGCATACTAGCTCGGCACCAACGTGCAAAGCACTGAAATGGGTCGCTAGTTGGCTACAACTAAAAATGCTAATTATATGGAAAATGAGAATTAAATATGCTCTTTGGCAAATTACAATTAGATGATATATATACTTAGTGAAAACCTAATATTCATGTTGCTTACATGCCAATGGAAGGAGTAAAAGTACTGTATGATCTTTCTCTAATAGCTGAATAACTATCAGTACTAGTTAGCCAATGTGTATGCATCAACCAAGAGAGCAAGAGTTAATTAACAAAATAAACAGTTTTTTCTTTTTCAGAGTTATCATATTCTGGACTTCCTCTTGTTTATGGATGGGCTCCTCATAACTTCCTAACCTGAGAGATGAATACATCCCAAGCACAAAACCACAAATGGTTCGCCTATGAGAGTGAAACACGGACAAATTTAAACACGAACTAAACACTTTTTATATTCCAGTTAATTAAGCTAGGATGAGACTTTTAGCTTTGGGACAAAACCCCATACAACCAATACAAGTTATATATCCAATGATTGAACGAGCTAACATTCGGAATAGGAAAGGAGGATTCAGCCAATCTACTTGACATGGACCTACAATGAGTAAGTGAAAGCACACAATACACTCCAAAGCTTACATCCCTGAGTGTGTCTCTCCGACACGAGACCAACATTGGCCCCCACTTGATAAAAACTGACCGAAAAATAAACAGGGCCTTGTCCTGAGATTTCCAAACATCCTCTTTCTCTCTAGTCCTCCTGTAGAGCAAACTGCAGTGCATATATACACAGAAACCAAAGCAGCTTCACAAACTACATGTTTTATATAGTGACTGGATCCAATAAGACACTAGAAATTCTAAGAATGATGCCAAATGCTGGCTGATACTACCAGCACCAAATACTATGCTACTGGCGACAGCGACAACATTCTTTGCAACTCGTCACTGCCTTCACTAGTACAAAACATGATTACACGAATATTTGCAGTTCAACGGTTCACTAACAAATCTAGATGTAGAAAATTCTAGTTGGACATCGATGGCGAAAACATGCATAACAATAGCACGAAAGAAAGACTTGCGCTTCTGAATTTCATCAATGTTACATGATTCATATCCGCTATTAGATATTGGTTACTAAAACTTGAAGCCATTGGAACGTGGTTTATTTTGTTTTTCGGGAAATATTATCACATTTTAAGTTAAGTTGGGAATTGTTTGTTTCTCAATTCTTGCTAATAGATTTTGAAGGATGCATTGGGCATGGTGGAATCGTGTGTCATTATTTAACTCCCATCTCGTAGGAACAAGAGATGAAGCTGATGACCACACATGGTCTCCCGAGATTTTCAGCCTCTTCCGCAAATTAGAGGAACTTGTAAGAGGATAGTTAAACTCGACAACCATCACTACAAACTTATAGTGACTGAAAATAGAGATAAAAAACAAGACAATAAAAGATTCATGTGCTCAAGAAGAACCTCAGACTTGCCCGTCGATGTCTTGTAGATGCAGCGCCTCTAGGCAGGTTCATCCCGTAAACAGGATCCCGAGGTCATCTGCATCGTCGGTTCTTCACATGGTTGATGTCTGGGGAGAGAGAACATAGCATAGAATCAAAAGCTAAACAAGTTTGATGTTGCTAGGTCATGGCTCAGATCTATATAATAGGTTTTTCAGTCATGAATTATAAGAAGTATAACTGGCATGCTTGCTGAAAGTGTTTAGCATCACCGCCATGTAAGAAACTAGAGCAAAGGCACCAACTGAACAACATAATAGGAAGAACAAAACAGGGGACGAAGATAAGGAATAAGGAAATCATATAAGAAAATCAACCATGTTTTGTCCCTGTACTTCATGAGTTAATCAGAAGCGTGGATAAGATTCTAATTGCTGCCATCAACCAAAAGAGATCCAAAACAAGGAACAAGGTCAGGAAAAAAGTTACGAGTGTATCCATTACTCTGACACAGGCCACTCATCCATGTGTAGTGTCATGGCCTGCAGCACTGAACGACGGTGTAGATCTAGCACAACCTTGGGGCTTTCCTTCATCACAAGAGACCGAGATCCATCCGACAAGCCCATGGTTAGCATTGTGCAAAAACCAAAAAATATATATATTTACTAATAACCAAGAGATAAAAAATACGATCCATTCGGAGTTAGCCAACAGATATGTTGGAACATTCTACATTACTTAGCTGTATATATTACAAACACCACTTTATAACAGTCATTCAGTTGCTAAAAC
>NW_025242168.1:0-3165 GCF_018294505.1 Triticum aestivum
CGTTTAAGAAAGTTTCGCCTTGACGGAAACCTTGCCGGGAAGCAAACGATAGAAAAGCTAAGTTGCCAAAGTTTGAGCAATTAGTTTTAATTTTTAAGTTATCTTCCTCGAACGACCGTGCTTTGTATGGAAAACCTGTGCGCGGAGGAACCAACTCGTAGCTAGTTGCGCACTTACTTTATTTCGAGTCCGCTCAACAACTTAAGTGTCCTGCAACTAGTCGCGACAAGGTTTCTTGTCGGAAGCGGCACCGCCAGCAGGCTGCTGACGTCCCGCACTTAGCGCTCGCGGCTCGGGTGCCTGCGCCGACAAGCTTCCCTAAAAGCATAGGGTAAAAACATACAAAGGAAGGAATCTAGTAAAGGAAATAACGTAGCAATCGATACCAGAAATAGAGTTATATTACAAGATAGCTTGTCGCAGCTCTAACAGATTGTTCTCATAACATGATTAGCAGCGACAAGGAAAAAGAAGAAACGGGCGGCCTAATCTACGTGATCGCCCTCAACCCTCTTGATCTCGCTCACCTTGTCCACAATGGGTGCGACAAGGGCCTTGAGCGCTTCCAGATCAGCATCCGGCGGCAAGGATTTGAGGACGTTGGTGAGGTTGAGGCCTGGATTGCGGAAGGCCACCTTCATCAGCACCTTCTGGAGAGCTCATGCGCAGATCTTGCGCGACTCGTCGGCCAGCTGCTTGGGGATCTTCTCCCGGATTCGCTGGAGTGTCGTCGCCACGCCCTTGAAGAATAGGCTGAGCTTGGCGCTGGGTTGGAGATGCTCGTCGGAGGAGTACCCGAGGTCTTCCATCCCCAGCTGCGCCAGCTCCCCGTCGATGACTGCGGCGATGTTCACCAGACCCTCGGTCCAGTGCTCCACAGTCTCCCTGAATGCGTTCTGGGTGACGGCAATGCTCGCCAGCAGCGCCTCGTCGGCCTTGATCTTCTCCGACAAAGTCACCTCTCGCTCCTTAGCGCCGTCCAGCGTCTGAGTCAGCATGGCCAGCTTCAGCTCGAGATCTGCGTTGGAATCCTTGGCGGCGCTGAGCTCCTTGCTCCTTTCAGCGAGAAGACCCTGCAGCTCACCATGAGCAGCAGCATCCTTCTCGCGCTCGCGCTTGAGCACAGCAAGCTCCTCGCCGCTCGTCTTGAGGTTGGCCTCCAACTGCGTCACCCTCGTCTCCAGCTCCTTCTTGCCGGCCTCTGCAGTTGCGGCAGCATCCCTTGCTTCCTTGAGAGCCCCGCCAAGTGTTTCCTCGCGCGCGACAAGCTCCTCCTCGTAGCTGTCAAGGTTGGCCTTCCGCTGCACCAACTCGCCTTCCCGCGCGGACTGCTTCTCGGCAGCAAGCCTTTGTTCCTCCTCAGCTTCGGCCTTCTCGAGAAGGAAGGCTGTACGCTCCTCGGCGAGTCGCTCCCGCTCCTGTGCCAGGGACCGGAGAGCTTCTTGATTGAGGCCCCGGAGCTCCTCCGCGCGTTTCTCCATATCAACTCCCGCCTTCGCGACAAGCGCTTCCCGGGAACCCAGCTTGGCTTGTCGTGCGCGGTAGAGTGACAGCAGCTTCCGCAGAAGCTCCTCCTCCTCAGGCTCGCCACTCCTGCTGCTTGGCGCATCGACCAATGACAGCCCGACGGAGGCGAGCAGCTCCTCATCGAAAGTTTCTCCTTCGACCAGCGCCCTGGAGCTCGATGCCCAGGGAAGTTTGATGAAGATACCGTCGCCGGCCTTCAAGTAGGCACTGGGCTGGCGCTCTTCAGAGCCTGGCTCTGCAGCAGCGGCGGAGGGATCGGCGGTCGGCGCAGCGCCTGGCGCTCCTGTGGCCTCAGGGCCGTCAGTGCGATCGCCGGATCCCTCGCCAGCTTCTGCGGTGACAGCTTCGGCAGCCTCTTCGCCGGCGGGCTCATCAGCGCCGGCCTCTCCTTCGGTGGCGACGGCGTCGTCGGCACTGCCACGCGCGCCCTCCTCGCCGGCGCCCTCGGTCTCCATCGGCTCCGTAGCAGATGGACCTGACGGACGGAAAAGGGAGAGAAGTCAGGCAAATATGTAAAGAGAAAATCAGAAGAAGAAGAATCCAAGGGAAGTTTTTAGACAAGTGGATTACCTGTACCAAGATCTACAGTTGAGGTCTCAACCACCGCAGGGTCGTTGGTGCTATCCCTTGCCGGAGAGCTGCCCCTTGCCGGAGAGTTCTCCCTTGCCGGAGAGCGCTCCCTTGTCGGGGACTCCTCCCTTGGCGGCGTAGTCGAAGCAGATGGCACTCCGGGAGCAGCTTCCAGGCTCTCCTGGTGGGGCTGTCCTGCTCCTACACAAATCAACAGTCAAGATGTCAGTAGAGAAAAGAGCACCCATGCGCACCTGACAGCAGGAAGTGAACTATAAACTTACGCTGGGGGCTGCTTTGGGGAGTAGTTGCCGGGTCCGTCAAGGTGGTCTCAAACGCACCCCCTGCTGACACGGTGGGATCATCTTCGATGACAATCACCGGGGCCTTGGCTCTCTTCGCCGCTCTCTGGGCCAGCGTCCTGAAAAGGAATGGATTCAGATCGTAGCAAGTCAGATACAAGACGAAAGCAACAAAAACAGCAAGAATTGAAGAACTACAAGAGCACCAAAGAAACTTACTCTTCCTCTTCCTCGTCGGAGCTGAGCGCGGAGAGGTCGAAGTCCGGCTCCCCTCCGGTGCGGCGAGGCAGAGGAGTAGGTTCCCTTGCCCGCTTGGCAGGGGCGGTAGCGGCGGACCGGGAAGATCCCGCTCCAGTTGCCGCCGCAGCGTGAGGCGCTCCCGCGGCAACATTACTTGCCGCAGTAGAGTGTGTCGCACGGCTCGGCGGCTGTTGGCTCGTTTGTCGCCCCGCTACGTCCCCGGCCCTGCGGAGACGCCTTCTTGGTGCAGCTAGGGGCTCCACTACGGCGCGGTATCTGAAGATTCGGGCCCGACAAGGTCTCCCTCGCCGGGCTCGCTCGGTTCGTCTTCAGGACCGGCAAGCTTTTCCTTGCCGACAAACTCCTTGCGCTCGGCAAGGCTTGCTGCCTCTGCCGCCTCTGCCTCCTCCACGGTGAACCCAAACGCGCCCGCGGCAGCTGCTGCCGCAGCCTCTTCCGCCCTAGTGGCGATGCGCTGCAGCTCCGCGTCGGTAGTGTCGCGGGTGAGGCTCTTCTGTTCGTTAGC
>NW_025242169.1:0-3165 GCF_018294505.1 Triticum aestivum
AGAGTTTTCTGGGTTGTCGACCGCATTGGGGCTTGTTCAAGCACATATTCACATGTCGCTCTCAGACCGTGAAGAAGGCGAGTCCAGGCGACGAAAAAACCCGAGTTGTCCAGATGTGTGGGGGTCTGGGGATCCAGGTGAGGAACAAGAGCACCTTCCCAGCCATGACATTTCCCGAGTCAGTCAGAGGCTGGCAGTCGACCTGGTTCTACTGCCAGGATCAGTCGATGCCGGGGCAGTCGAGTGGACTCCCTCAGTTCACCATGGGCCGAGTGAACAAGCCCTCCTCTCTGAAGGTGATTCCGGAGGAGAAAGCTGACGTGAAGATGCTGATGGAGCGTGTAGTTCAGTTGGTTCGGGAGGGAGTGACGGGTATGGATCTCCTGGAGGTTTTTCTTAGGCGTCGTATCCAGCCTCTTCAGTTCCAGAGCCATTGCATGTGGTTGTACCGCGGGACTGAGGATGAGACTCGGGTCAATCCAGAAGCAGTCGACGATGCCACTCTGGAAAGGTGGATGGCCGCTGTTACTGGAACAAGGATAACCCCCGCGGAGCCAGAAGGATTCCTCCACTCGACCACCACAGTGATCCAAACAAGGTATGTCTGCTCCACTTCCCATTGTATTCTTGTCACATTTATTTCTGTTTTCTCTGCCGATCGGTCGACTGATCTTTGTCTTGATGTCTATCAGGTCCTCACTGAGCTGTACTCGATGCCCAATGGAGCACAGGCTCCGACTGAGGAGGGAGAAGCGAGCGGGGGCGAGAGCCAGGAGGAGGAGTGGGAATCGGACGCCGCTGAGGATGATGATGATGATGATGACGATGACGATGATGACGATGAGGACGAAGAAGAGGAGGAGGAGGAGGTCGCACCACCGCGCTCGGAAAGGCGGTCGAAGCTTGTCCATGACCCTGCGACTGAATGTGGCAAGGGGGTTGGGACTGTTACACAGTCGACCAAGCGCCCTTGGACCACCTCTCCGGCGCCGACTGAAAAGGCGTCGAAGCAGCCCAGGGCGGCCCCGTCAAAGCCGACCAAGCTCCTGCCGAAGATGAAGGTGTCAATCCCCACCATATCAGGGTAATCGTGCTGCTTAAGTCTTCTTGTTTTGTGCGAACTTTATCTCTTGTTGGCGCTGGAGTTAGTCGACTGATTCTTTGGAGTTGCAGTGCTGCTACTTCTGAGACCTCAGCCCGGGCTGACGACCATGAGATGGAGGACGCAGCAACCTCAAAACCTGGTACTATACTCTTAACACCGTTTCTAGTCGACTGACTCATGATCTCTAATTCTGAATCTTTTCTGTAGCTCCATCCAATGTTGTTATCACTCTCCCTGATGATGATGAAGATGAGGAACCGCTAAAGCACAGAAGGAGTAGGAAAGCGTCTGCCGGCAGGGTGCCCCAGGATGTGACGGTGCCTGAGACTCTGGTCGCGGAGGAGGAGAACACCACTCGACACACTGTGTCCTTCGCAGATCCGCTGACGAGCGCTCTGCAGCCCTCCCTCTTCACGACGCACCACGTCCTAGAGGACCAAGCCGGCGCCGCGAAGGAGGCGATACGCCAGGCAGGGATCATGATGGAGCAGTTGAAGACCATCCGGGATGCGAGCCAGGCAGCTTACGATGCCAGTTCCGCCCTTCAAAGCAATGTTCAGGTCAGTCGACCACCGCTTGTTCTGTTAAGATATGCCATCAAAAACTTTTCTTTCCAGAATTTATAGCAATCACCCAGTGGGTGTGTCGATTTAAACTCCGTGTTAGCGGGGGCACGCTGAGTGCACCCGCTGGGTGTAGTCCCCAAGGCTAAGGTCGACTGCTGGCAGTCGGCCTTAGGCTTTATAAGTTCAGTCTTTCCGTCATTCGACTATGGCGACTGGATTTCGCAAACCGGTGGGGGCATGCTGAGTGCACCCACTGGGTGTAGTCCCCGAGACTGTGGTCGACTGCTTGCAGTCGATTACAGTCTTAAAGAATACATCTTTTTTTTTGTGAGGTCGACTGGTCGACTCTGTCTTCAATAGGATTAGTGGGGGCACGCTGAGTGCACCCACTGGGTGTAGTCCCCGAGACTACGGTCGAATGCTTGTATTCGGCTGTAGTCTTAGAAACGCATGATTTTTCCTTTTCCACTCGGAAGTGAATTATCTTTGACATTTAGTCGATTGATTCTTCGCAGAGATCCTGTGACCTTGCGGCTCGCTACACTGAGCTGGAAAACAAGCACATTCAGCTCGAGCTGGATTTGAAGCTGGCTCAGGAGAATCTGACGAAGGCAAAGGAGGAGACCAAAGGTATGTTTGGTGAGACCTCGACGACTGCTTTTCCCCTTTATTTGTTTCAAAATCCGATCTTGCTATAACTTGCAGGTAAGGTGAAGGAGGCCCAACAGAAAAAAGATCTTGAACTAGCTGAGATCAAGCTTGCTGACGAGAAGTTAGCTTCAGTCACCAAGCTTGAACAAGAAAATACCAATCTGAAAGCTGCTCTTGGGAAGAAAAATGATCTGGAGGCCTTCCTGAGTGGTCTTGCCAAGAAGCTGTTCCTTATGCTTGAAGGTAAACCTTTACGCTCAACAATCATTTTCAACTGTGATTTTTCCATTCGACCATTGCCTTGACTCGGTGATCACCCTTGCAGAATTTTGTCAAGACTTTGAAGAAGAGACTAGCCGGCTGGAACCAAACCTTGACCCCGTCAATTCTCCGGTGAACGACGAAGTAGCCATGAATGTTTTCCGACTGGAGTCCTGTGTTGCAGCTGTCGTGGACTATCTTGCAAGGCTGAAGGTCGCCACATCTCGCATCGACTCAACGCTCTGGCCCAGGGAGACATTCCAGAACGACCTCGAGTCGCTGATGGCTCGCTTGGACACGGTCCCTAGTCGAGTGCAGGAGTGGAAAAAAATCCTCGGCTCGGTGCGGTGCAAATGTTGCTCTGTGTCTGGCCCGAGTCCACTGCAAAGATGCGAGAGAAGACAAGCTGGCGGCCCTCCGGGTGGCCAACACCAAGAAACACGACTTCAGGTCCTTTATGGAAACTTTCATTGCTGCTGCCACTCGGATCGCGGATGGAATTGATCTTGATGAGTTTGTCGCACCTTCCAGCCCTCCACAGGAGGGGTAAAAAACTTCTTTTAAGCTCGATGCTTTAAATTT
>NW_025242170.1:0-3165 GCF_018294505.1 Triticum aestivum
AGCTAGTAGAATTCATAAAGACAACTATAGAAATGATCATTTATCTAATGAACTACCCTCTCTAGGAATTGATCAATCACAAGATGATGTTGAACATGGATACTCTGATGAGGATGAGGATGATGATGATGATAGTGACTATGATCTCGATGATGCGATGAGACACTTTGGTCTTGTGGCAAATCTTCGCGGCTACATGGCAGGAGGAAAGGAATGGGTCCTTGATAGTGGATGTACTGATCATATGACCGGAGATAAAGACATGTTTCGTGAGCTTGATGAAAACGACGACCCTCAAAAGTATGTCACTTTTGGTGATAATTCAAAGGGTAAAGTGGTTGGCCTTGGTAAGGTGGCCATCTCACATGATAGCTCCATACAAAATGTCATGCTCGTTGAATCTCTTAGCTACAACTTACTTTCAGTATCTAGACTTGCTGATTTCGGTTTCAATGTCCTATTTACTGAAGTAGACTGCCAAGTGTTTCGTAGAGATAATCATAAAATGGTCTTTACTGGTATACGTAGAGGAGATCTTTACATTGTTGATTTCACTAAAAAGGCTCAACCTAAAACTTGCTTAATTGCTAAATCTTCTAAAGGCTGGTTGTGGCATAGAAGGCTAGGCCATGTGGGCATGCGAAACCTTGACAAACTCATTAAAGGAAATCATATCCTTGGTGTTAACGATGTCATATTTGACAAGGATAGACTTTGTAGTGCTTGTCAAGCAGGGAAACAAGTTGGAGGAAGTCACCGCGCTAAGAACATCATGACCACAAGAAGACCAGTCGAGCTACTTCACATGGATATTTTTGGTCCAAATGCCTACAAGAGTCTCGGTGGTAACTCATTTGGTCTAGTCATAGTTGATGATTTTTCAAGATTTACGTGGGTGTTCTTTCTTGATGACAAATCGCAGGTCCAAAAGATCTTCAAAAACTTTGCTAGGAAGGCCCAAAATCAATTTGATGTGAAGATCAAGAAGGTTCGGAGCGACAATGGAACGGAGTTCAAGAATGCAAATGTGGACACCTTTCTTGACGAAGAAGGGATTGCACATGAGTTCTCGGCTACGTACACACCTCAACAAAATGGAGTTGTTGAGAGGAAGAACCGGACTCTTATCGAGATGGCAAGAATGATGCTTGATGAGTACAAGACGCCAAAACACTTTTGGGCAGAAGCGGTAGAGACAGCTTGTCAGGCAACAAATCGCTTGTATCTTCACAAACTACTCGGCAAGACGGCATACGAGCTCCTCACCGGTAACAAACCCCAAGTTGGATACTTTCGAGTATTCGGCTCAAAGTGCTACATTCTTGATAAGCATCGTCGTTCTAAATTTGCTCCTAAGTCTCATGAAGGTTTCCTACTTGGTTATGGCTCAAACTCCACACATATCGTGTCTACAACAATTTCACCCGAAAGGTTGAAGAAACGGTAGATGTGAAGTTTGATGAATCTAACGGCTCGCAAGTAGAGAAATTGCCAATTGATGTAGGAGACAAAGATCCCTCGGAAGCAATCCAAGACTTGTCTATTGGCAAGATTCGTCCAATGGAGGTAAAGGAGAGTACCTCGTCCGTCCAAGTGGAAGCTTCTACCTCACGACAAGGTGAACCAAGAGTTGATACGGAAGCATACACGAGCGGGACACACCAAGATGAAGAAAACGAGGAAGTGCACCAATAACGTCAACAACCTCCTTCTCCACCACGACAAGAGAACGACAACGCTAACAATGAAGAAGACCAAGAAGAAGAACATGATGAAGAAGACGTTCAACCAAGACCCAAGCAAAAGCTTTCACGAGTTCAAGCAAGAATTGCTAAAAATCATCCTGTGGAGCAAATCTACAATGATATCCAAACCGGAAGAATCACTCGCTCAAAAACTCGTTTAGCTAACTTTTGTGAACACTATTCATTCATCTCTCGCATTGAACCTATGAAGGTTGAAGAAGCATTGGAAGATCCAGATTGGATAAACGCTATGCATGAAGAGCTACACAACTTTGAGAGAAATCAAGTGTGGACACTGGTTGAAAAGACCGACAACAACAACAACAACATCATTGGTAGCAAATGGGTGTTTCGCAACAAGCAAGATAAAGATGGACAAGTGGTTCACAACAAAGCACGTCTCGTCGCCCAAGGCTACACACAAGTCGAAGGTATGGACTATGGTGAGACATATGCTCCCGTTGCTAGACTTGAGTCCATTCGCATCTTACTTGCTTATGCTAATCACCATGATATCACTTTGTACCAAATGGACATTAAAAGTGCTTTTCTAAATGGTGAAATTGAGGAGGAAGTTTATGTTAAGCAACCTCCCGGCTTTGTCAATCCTAAGAAACCTAATCATGTCTACAAACTTCACAAATCCCTTTATGGTCTTAAACAAGCTCCTAGAGCATGGTATAAATGCTTGACCAAGTTCCTTATTGAAAAAGGCTTTGAAATTGGAAAAATAGATTCTACTCTTTTTACTAAAAGGGTTAATGGAGAACTATTTGTATGCCAAATTTATGTTGATGATATTATATTTGGATCAACTAACCCTCATTTTAGTGAAAAGTTTGGGAAGCTAATGTCGGTGAAGTTTGAGATGTCTATGATGAGTGAACTCAAATTCTTTCTTGGTTTGCAAATCAAGCAAACTAAGGAAGGCACCTTTGTCTCTCAAACGAAGTACACCAAGGACTTATTCAAGAAGTTCAATATGCAATAATGCAAAGGTATGACTACACACATGCCTACTAGTGGCCATCTTGATTTGACCAAAGATGGTGAACCGGTTGATCAAAAAGTTTACCACTCTATGATTAGTTCATTGTTATATCTATGTGCTTCACGTCCCGATATCATGTTAAGTGTGTGCATGTGTGCACGATATCAAGCTGCTCCTAAGGAATGTCATCTTAAGGCCGTGAAGAGGATAGTGAGATACTTAATACATACACCAAATTTTGGCATTTGGTATCCAAAGAGGGCTTCCTTTGATCTTGTTGGCTACTCCGACTTGGACTATGCCGGTGACAAGGTTGATAGAAAGTCCACTTAGGGTACTTGTCAATTCCTTGGTAGATCTCTTGTGTCTTGGTCTTCCAAGAAACAAAACTCAGTATCCTTATCCACCGCCGAAGCGGAATACATTGCC
>NW_025242171.1:0-3164 GCF_018294505.1 Triticum aestivum
AAGAGTTGTATATGATGCAACAAGAAGGTTTTGTCAATCCTAAAGGTGCTAACAAAGTGTGCAACCTCCAGCGATCCATCTATGGACTGGTGCAAGCATCTCGGAGTTGGAATATACGCTTTGATAGTGTGATCAAAGCATATGGTTTATACAAACTTTTTGAGAAGCCTGTATTTACAAGAAAGTGAGTGGGAGCACTACGACATTTCTGATAAGTATATGTGAATGACATATTGTTGATCGAAAATAATGTAGAATTTATCTGGAAAGCATAAAGGACTGTTTGAAAGGAGTTTTTCAAAGAAAGACCTCGATGAAGCTGCTTACATATTGAGCATCAAGATATGTAGAGATAGAACAAGACGCTTGATAAGTTTTTTCAATGAGTACATACCTTGACAAGATTTTGAAGTAGTTCAAAATGGAACAGTTAAAGAAGGAGTTATTGCCTGTGTTGTAAGGTGTGAAGTTGAGTGAAGACTCAAAAACCGACCACGGCAGAAAATAGGAAGAGAATGAAAACTCATTCCCTATGCCTCAGTCATAGGTTCTATGAAGTATGCTATGCTGTGTACCAGACCTATTGTGAACCGCACCATGAGTTTGGCAAGAGGGTACAATAGTGATCCAGGAGTGGATCACCGGACAACGGTCAAAATCATCCTTAGTGGAATAAGGATATATTTCTCGGTTATGGAGGTGATAAAGAGTTCGTCGTAAAGAGTTACGCCGATGCAAGTTTTGACACTGATCCGGATGACTCTAAGTCTCAATCTGGATACATATTGAAAGTGGGAGCAATTAGCTAGAGTAGCTCCGTGCAGAGCATTGTAGACATAGAAATTTGCAAAATACATACGACTCTGAATGTGATAGACCCATTGACTAAGCTTCTCTCACAAGCAAAACATGATCACACCCTAGTACTCTTTGGGTGTTAATCACATAGCAATGTGAACTAGATTATTGACTCTAGTAAAACCCTTTGGGTATGAGTCACATGGCGATGTGAACTAATCACATGATGATGTGAACTATTGGTGTTAAAGCACATGGCGAGTTGAACTAGATTATTGACTCTAGTGCGAGTGGGAGACTGAAGGAAATATGCCCTAGAGGCAATAATAAAGTTGTTATTTATATTTCCTTATATCATGATAAATGTTTATTATTCATGCTAGAATTGTATTAACCAGAAACTTAGTACATGTGTGAATACATAGACAAACAGAGTGTCCCTAGTATGCCTCTACTAGACTAGCTCGTTAATCAAAGATGATTAAGTTTCCTAGCCATAGACATGTGTTGTCATTTGATGAACGGGAACACATCACTAGAGAATGATGTGATGGACAAGACCCATCCATTAGCTTAGCACTATCATCGTTTAGTTTATTGCTATTGCATTCTTCATGACTTATACATGTTCCTATGACTATGAGATTATGCAACTCCCGAATACCGGAGGAACACTTAGTGTGCTATGATACGTCTCCAACGTATCTATAATTTATGAAGTATTCATGCTATTATACTATCCTTCTAGGATGTTTTATATGCATTTATATGATATTTTATATGATTTTTGGGACTAACCTATTAACCTAGAGCCTAGTGCCAGTTTCTGTTTTCTCCTTGTTTTTCAGTTTTGCAGAAAAGGAATACCAAACGGAGTCCAATTGACGGGCCAATTTTTGATGATTTTTTATGGACCAAAAGAAGACCACGGAGTATCGGAGTTGGGATAGAAGAGTCATGAGCTGCCCACGAGGGTGGGGGGCACGCCCACCCACCCCAGGGCGCGTGGTTCTGCCTCATGGACAGCTCGGGCACCTCCTTGACGTGAGACCGACGCCAAAAATTCCTATAAATACATAAACCTCGGAAAATTAACCTAGATGGGGAGTTCCGCCGCCGCAAGCCTCTGTAGCCACGAGAAATCAATCTAGGCCCTCTCCAACACCATGCCAGAGGGGGCCATCATCACCGGTGGCCATGGAGGAGTATCCCGGAGGGGCCATCATCACCATGAAGGCCAAGGACCAGAAGGTGGAGGCCATGGAGGAGGAAGCACAAGGCGGAGAACTTCTCCTCCTCTCTTCCGGTGGTGCCGGAGTGCCATCGGGAGGGGAATCATCACCACGGTGATCGTCTTCATCAACATCACCATCATCATCACCATCCTCATCTCTTTTACGCGCTCCACTCTCCCGCACCCCGCTGTAATCCCTACTTGAACATGGTGCTTTATGCCACATATTATGATCCAATGATGTGTTGCCATCCTATGATGTTTTGAGTAGATATCTTTTGTCTTTGGGTTGATTGATGATCTAGATTGGTATGAGTTGTATGTTTTACTTTGGTGCTGTCCTATGGTGCCCTCCGTGTCGCGCAAGCGTGAGGGATTCCCGCTGTTGGGTGTTGCAATACGTTCATGATTCGCTTATAGTGGGTTGGTGAGTGACTGAAACACAAACCCGAGTAAGAGGGATTGTGGCCTATGGGAATAAAGAGGACTTGATGCTTTAATGCTATGGTTGGGTTTTAACTTAATGATCTTTAGTAGTTGCAGATGCTTGCTAGAGTTCCAATTATAAGTGCATATGATCCAAGTAGAGAAAGTATGTTAGCTTATGCCTCTCCCTCATATGAAACTGCAATAGTGATCACCGGTCTTGTTAACAATTTCCTAGGACAATTCCGCACATCGATCCACCATTATTCCACACTCGCTATTTATACTATTTAGTAATATATTCTAACTTTATGATAACAACACCTACTTTTATGTTTTAGCTCTCCGATATCATGCAAAGTTATCCTCTTCATACCCACAATGTAGTTTTATTTCTCGTTTCTAGTTGGAAGTAAACGTTCAGTGCATGTAGAGTCGTATCAGTGGCAGATAGGGCTTGAGAGAATATTGATCTTACCTTTAGCTCCTTGTGTGTTCGACACTCCATACTTATCACTTCCACCTTTGGAAAGTGCTACGATGATTCCTTGCACTTGGGGATTATCAAGCTCTTTTCTGGCGCCGTTGCCGAGGAGCAATAGCGTGGGGTTGATATTCTCGTGTGTGCTTGTTTGCTTTCTTCACTAAGTAGATTTTGTTTTTCCTTTTTGTTTATGTTTGGTTCTGGGTGAAACATACAAAAAAA
>NW_025242172.1:0-3164 GCF_018294505.1 Triticum aestivum
GCTCGCAATAACACCATATCAGATCGGAAACCATAGCCCAGAGGGAACGAAACTCCTGCATACCCAAAAATCAACATCGTCACACGCCTGCATCACCACAAAAAATGCTAGTGTTGCTCTTTTTACCAAAAATAAAAATGTTTATAAGATGGGATTCAAAATTTGGTTATGGTTTTGAAGTTTAAACACAGTGGAGAAAATGTTTGCTTTCGAACTTGGTGGCATTCCTACACGACCAATGTGCCTCACTATAGAAACGGCGAGTGTAGAATTTTGTTATTGACATTAACAGTTAAAAGAAAAGGATCAAATCTAGATACAAAATCCCATAATTTTCAAACAAAGAATTGAGTAAACCAGCACAAACCAAGCAGATCTGCTTGCAAAAGTTCCGCTCCTTGTCATGCACCAAATACTAACATGATCCCCGCTTGAATATAAATTCAGTCCTAGTACTGTCACTCATGTTTGTAAATACCATGGATTTACTGACAGTTCTAAGCTTCTAATTATTATTAACAAAGCTACCACCTAATTATCAGTTTGGACAAAGCTGCACCATAAATATATATCAGACAAATACTCCTACTCCTAATCTGTCACAGAACATATTATTAAAGCTGAGGTGTGTATACCAAAGATAAAAAAATTGTAACATAAAAGGATTAGGCTCCTTTTCACACATTAGTTTGGCCATATTAACCAGTCTTACTGTAAAGATCATAGATATTGCAAAGCTAATGGAACATGGGATCAGGAGACCAAACCCGGTGCCGGACGGCAGGAGGATGCCAGCATCCACTTGGCGAATCCCGCTATGAATCTTCTACATTAGTGGCTCGACCCCCAACAACGACGCTTCTGCTAAGCCGCAGAAAAACACAACCAATGTTAAATCTCTGAATAGCGAAGCTCAAAAAGAGCGCGTTGCAATTACGTGCAAACAAAAAAAAGATGGAGCTAGTATCAATTTCAGGAATATTTCTCCAAAAATGTGCAGTCATGCACAACATTTTCAATTCTAAGTTGCCTTATGGTGTGTCTAGAGATTCATGCACTTTGATCAAACAGAGACAATATTGCAAGGCAGAACATGAGGTGGTGATTTCAAAACGTAACCATAAGCATTACTAGGGAAAAGCCCAGCAGTAGTGCGGGTGTTTGGTGTATCGGTAGCGTGGGTAACCGCGCTACTGATACGGCGCTACAGCTAACGTTTAGCAGTAGTGCATGTAGCAGTAGCGCGTTCTGACACGTGCTACTGCTATACCTACTTAATAGTAGTGCTTTCCATACCGGTGCTACTGCTAAGTGCTTTAGCAGCAGTGTTTGCCTGTCCACCACTAAAGGGTGCTACTACTATATGTTCTCATTTTTTTGCTACGTATTTGCGATGTTTTTTACAGGTTTTATACAGTATTCTAATCATATCATAAACATGCAATATTCTCATCATATCATACACATAATAGTCTCATCATATCATCCAACACAAATCATATCGTCACATCATAATCACGATATAGCTATACAAGTTACATGACATGTCTCATCATACATAATGTAGTACTTGCTGAGGCGTCAGTTCATATCCCTCTCTTGCACTAGCATGAACCTAAACTAACTACTGGCTGTCGCTCAGAAACTGGTACACCTGGGCCTGACACTTCGGCCACTCGTCGTATACTCCTGGCATAGCACTTTCTTCGCCATCGATGATCTATGCACCTGCATTGTCACATGAGTCGTTGATATGCAATATATATAGTTGAGCAACAGAAAAAGATAGACTTGAAAATAAAAGAAGCAACATATCATAAGCATAACTAACAAAGTTCATCATACGCAAAATGCCCTAACTAGAGTGATCTTCGCTAGTTGAGGAGGACGGTTTAATTACATCACAAATAAAGTTTCGTCATGCATAACTCAAAGTTTCGTCATAGAGAAAGTATGGACTAAACGGACACATTGTCATTTATCGTCAATCACTCCAACATGTCGTGTCATCCATCCAAGTCAAGGAGATAGTCCCTGAGCATACTAAAAGGCTTTAGGTCGAGACGTTGAGCGGCTACGCGTGTTTGGACGTCTTCCCTCGACATTTGCCCTTCTTCGTAGAACATCCCTGTTTTTTCGAGGACCTCCTTCATGATGATTTGGACAAGCTCATGCTAGATGTGATAGAACTCAGCTCGGAGTCGATGATCCGGGACATCTCCTAGGTTCTTTGCCCATTACAGAATATGGGCATCGCCGGATCTAGGTGACATTCGAAGGTTCTATTGATCCCGTTTGTACTCCAGCATGTGGTAGAGGACATAGAATCCATCACTAAGAGTATCACTTGGTTGTTGGATGCAGCAGAAGTCGGTCTTATAGCCGAAGGCGGGCGCGCGGTTCCTTGTCTTCCTGTTCTTGATCTCTCCACCCCATAGGTCGTAGGTAAAGATAGCACTGTCGAGAACAGGCCTTATGTGGGTGTAATATTTTTTCTTCATGTTCTTCGACGAGTCCAAGTAAAGAGCGTGGAAGAATGGGGGGGGTAAAGGATGATGAGGACGGCGCGCCTGTCGCTGGGCAAAATAAGTACACCTCAATCTAGCCTCCACGCGTGCAAATGAATGATTGAAATCGAAGGAAAGATATCTGCGGATGACTTACATAGGATGATAAGGCACGAGAATCGTCTCCTTGTCCTTATTGGTGACCATGAAATCAGCAATGTAGTTACACGCGTATTCACGGTGCTTTGGGCAGACCGCCAAGAAGCCCTCATGCATGAAGTACGGGTCAGCGACACAGATATAAGGTATCTGCTCAATCCTAATGATGTGGTTCATGTGCAAGGCAAAAAGGCAAACAAAATTAAAATCCAACTTTTTCAAGTGAAACATGTCGAAGATGTAATCGAATCGAAGGAAGAACTTCTCCGCAGCGAATGTGTCGACGTACAACCTTTGATGCGGCACGTTAACCACGTAGAGCGGGTATCCTGGATTTTCCTAGGGGATCAGGCTCTTCTCTCTCCGCAGCACATCGTCATGAAGTCTCCTTAGGTCGCCGTATATAGCCTCTACCGCTGCCTTAGGTAGGACCGGATGACCGGGGATATGCCATTTTGCCGCACCGGGGATAGGTATATGGTCTTGAACCAGAGGCTG
>NW_025242173.1:0-3163 GCF_018294505.1 Triticum aestivum
TAGGCTTTGACAGAGAACTAGCTGCGTTAACTAGTTTAATTAGGGTTAATTATCTAGGTAAACTAGATTAACTAACTAGGTTAAATAGGTAGGTTAATTAGGTTCGTTGGATTAAGAAGCTAGGTTAAGTAGATTGGCAAAGGTTTTTGATTTTTCAAAAGACCACTATTTTTCAAGGAAAAGAATTTAGGCAAATTTTATTTTTCATTGAAGTGGTCATGTTATATCTTTTCATTGAAGTTGTTCGATTGTGCCCAAGTGGTGGCTTTGTTGTTTCCAGGGAATGATGCTGAGTGGCCTATGTTTTGCCGGAATGTTGATTCATTTCTGTTCCGGCAAATTTCAGGTTCTCGATTTGTCCACTTTTTAGCAAAGGTCATGCCGAAATTTCCCGTGAATTTCGGCATGACTTGTGCTACAAACTAGGACATATCGAGTGCCCGGGATTTGCCGCACCAAGAAGGAGTCAACATTCCTGCAAAACAATAGTCCTTTTTTATGTCATTATTCATTTTATTAGGTCTAGAATTAATTGACTAGATTTAATCATAGGAAACATGGCTAGCAACGATGAAGGACAGGGTTCAGGTGATTGCGACGACGTCTACCGGGCGGCAGACGAATTTTTTAGCTTTACCGACGATCAACAGATGTTGTTGCTGGGCCCGGCATCGGGGACTGAGACCGACACGCAGACCGGTGCTGAGACCGATACGCAGACCGGTGCTGAGACTGACACCGGCGCTGAGATTCAGACCGGCATCGAGACCGGTGCTGAGACCGGTGCTGCCTCGGGGAGCGGATCCGGTGTAGCACCGAAAGCGAAGAGGCAACGGGTTCCTAACAAACTCAGGACTACTAGACTGGTGGTCACGGAGGTGGACAACGGCAATTTTGAGCCAAAGGCGCCCGAGGAAGCGCGCGCGTGCTACGACAATCAAATAGGCTGCATCATACGGACAACCGCCACCATCAACGATGAGAATCTAAAGAAGATAGAAAATATGAGGAGCTCCCTCCTAAAGAAGTTTCACCAGATATTCTTGTTTCCGGGCCAGAATGAGAAGGATTATGAAGATCCAGACAATGACCCGGCAATGAAGAAGATAAACAAACACGCCATGACCAAGTTTAGCAACGCGTTGGCCGCCTGGAAAAATCGAGTGAAAGCAAAGATCAATGACGGGGAACCCTACTCCGAGATTGTAAAGGAAAGTCCGACAATCACGGAAGAGCAGTTTCAAATATTCAAGGAGGCTTGCGAGGCCGAAGCTGCCAAAGAAAAGTCTAAGTACATGAAGGGGCTTCAAAAGAGGAACATTGGGACCCACCACCTCGGAAGCCGTGGTTACGGCGGAAAGAGGTCCAAATGGGCCAAGGAGGACGCGGAAGCCGCGAGTCTGGGCATCCCAGACCCCTTGGCGGATTTCACCGTCCCGAAGGAGCGTGACGTCCTGAGGGCCCGCCACCGTTGGGACCCACTGAAGAAGGTTTATGAGACAACACCGGTCATTACAGAGTTCATGAGACTGCTGGTAATTTTAGTTTCTGATCAATTCGACTGCACACGTTAGTCATATTTGTAAACGATCCTTGTGCCTTTTGCAGAGAGAGCAACGCCGGATTGCGACCGAAAGCGACTCGCCGTCTGAGGCATTGGCGAGGCCCAAGTGGGACACTGCATTCAACCGGGCGTTGAACATATTGAAACGACAACCGGTGGATACTCGACCGTCGTATGGACGCGTGCACGATGTCGGAGACGGCGCCACGTGGAAGAAGTACTACCGTGAGACCACGGAGGAGAGAAAGGAAAGACGGAGGTTAACTGAAGAAAGCATCGACAAGAAGGTTGAGATTGCGGTTGAGAAGAAATCATCTCAGACAGTCGCAACAGCGATAGCTGCCACAAAACAGGCGATTGCAGATATATCTACTTCCTTGGTGACGGGCGTTCACACTTGGACAAGGGAAAATCCAAAAAAAATGCAGAGAACTTTCCCCTTGCTGACTTCTTGGCAGCACATGCTCCCGCACCGGCTCCCGCACCTGCTCCCGCACCGGCTCCCGCACCGGCTCCCGCACCGGCTCCCGCACCGGCTGCCGCACCGGACGTGCTCGGTGGTGCCTCCTCTTTGGCTGAGCTCGACGCCCTCACGGTATCTTCCACACCGGCCCCCTTCAATATAAATGTATAATCTCCCGTTTTCGTTGCCTTTCGGATGTCTCACGTCGCAGACTTTTATTTGCAGGCCGACGAAACCCCGTGCACCATATTGTACACCATCGGCGAACAGAAGGTGGACGTGGGGAAGGGGACGATAATGGAGCCAAAGGAACCATTGTTCCATAGCCGGTCAATCCCCCCGAACGTCTTCAAGGTTTCCGTGGCCAGTGTCAAACCGGGCCACGAGAATTTGCCTCCTCTAATACTAGTGGGGGATGACGACGAGACCCCGCGGCGTCTTGGTGATTGTTGCAATGGGTGGGCCCTGTTGTGGCCAAAGAGTCTGCTTCGTCTGGAGGCGGCCGGGAGCACACCCACGAGCACGCAGCCTCAGCAAGGTATGAACATCAACACCCCACCTACCCAATTAGCGTCCGGTGTCGGGTTGGGTGATAGCGGACGGGGTAAGCAGGTGGCTCCATTAGAGGCTGATGACGTCGCCATGGATGAGGATGAGGATGACGATGGCGCTGAACAGTATGTCTATACTGGCGCCTCCTCAGGGTTTGAGCATCATGAGTCGGTGCCTGAATTACCGTCTCAACGTGTTATTGACGACCATCCGGTGGTAAAGAAGCCTAGGAAGAGAGCGAGGAAAGGCAAAAAAGCTGATTCTATGATCCAGCCGCCTCAGCAGCCTCGGCTTCGGGACCGTGTAGATATCCCGATGCGGATAAATGGCACATCCCCGGTAAACCAATCCTACCTGAAACAGCGCTACGGGCCAGATTCGGCGATCTAAGGAGACTTCATGACGATGTGCTGCGGGTAGAGAAAGGCCTCATCGCCTCGAAAGATCCAGGATACCCACTCTACGTGGTTAATGTTCCGCAGCAAATGTCGTACGTCAAGGGCTTCCCTGCGGATAAGTTCTTCCTCCGATTCGATTACATATTCGACATGTTTCACGTGAAGAAGCTGGATTTTACTTTTGTC
>NW_025242174.1:0-3163 GCF_018294505.1 Triticum aestivum
TCTTCTGGCATCTGCATGTCTGTCTAGTCATTAATAAAGTCAACCAGTGCTTGAGATTTGATTGCAGTACATGGTACATACTTCAACCCATGAGACCCAAGCTCAATGGCCCACTTGGCGACTCGTCCAGTGGCTTCTCTGTTTTGAATGATGTCTCCCAAAGGAGCAGAGCTAACCACAGTGATTGGATGACCCTGAAAATAATGTTTAAGCTTTCGGCTCGCCATGAACACCCCATATAAAAGATTTCCAAAGAGCAGGGATCTTAGCGATGGAAGGAGATGGGATCAGAAAGCACATAATCATGGATAACTTCATCAACATATATGGTTCATACCATACATCAGAACTATCTATTAATGCATCAGTATCAATAAAGGGGGTTGTGGAGTGTATTGCAGCAAGCTAGCTTTGACTCTTGGCTAACATGTACTACGACTACAGTAGTTGAATAAGGTGAGAGAGCACACACGAGTCCAACTAGCTAGTAACCACAACGATACACCACTATGGATTCTCACTCCTCTCCCTACCAGAAGGCCGCCCATAGCACAAACACTTATGTTGACTTTTTTTAAGTAACCATTAAAGTTGTCTATGATCCACACACATTTGATGAACCAGAGACTAACGCCTAAGATTCACTTGACGAACATTGTTAGTCCTCTACATGTATATTGTCATCAACATCAAAACATGATGTAAGGGCATGATTGCACTTTCACCAGCGCGCTGAGCGCACGTCGTCCACGTCTCCCACCCCCAACCCCCGGGACTTCATGACCTCCTTGCGCCGCGAGGGGTCCGTCAACCGGCTTAAATAGCCGGGCGAGCCCCAAAACGCCGAGCTCCTCTAAAAAAGGGTTGTCCTACTGACGCCCCTGTGGGCATGTCTCCGCCATTGCCCAGTCAGAAAGGCCGTCCCTAGTCGCCCGTTTAGGCATGATTCGGGACGGTCCTAGTAGGGCCCGACGGTTGGGGGGCTTTTTTACACAAATTATAACCTTCGGCTGGTTCGGTGGGCATTTTCTTTTCATATATAGATTTCAAACGAAAATTGGATGGTATGGACGACCATTTTCTAATGTTTTCCAACAAATTTCAAATGGACAATTTTGGACATAATTTGAACATAATTCATATTTTATAATTTTTTACAAAGATTGGAACGAATTTTGAACTAAAACTTTTTTAAAACAACTAATCTACTCATCGTCACTTGCGTCTTCCAGCATGACAAAGTCGAGCTCACCGCCATCGTCGTCACCCGGGCCATCGTCGTCATCGTCGTCGCTGCTACCCACGCCGAGGAAGTTGAGGTTGTTGTCTTCCTCGCCGTCGTCGCTGCCTTCATGGACAGGCGGAGGGCCTTGTTCCACCCCGGCATGTCATCTGGGTCGCGAGGCGCGTGAGGCGGAACCCACCCCTGAGCCGCCGCGGACTCGCAGATCGCCTAGAAGAGGTCGAACATGTCATCGGGGTTGCTTGCCTCTCTGAGTGCCACCAGGTTGGGTGGGATCTCCGGCGTGGGTTCACGACAACCGCGGGCGCAACATGAGGCGGGGCAGGGGAGGATGGACATGTCGCGCCACACCAGCCCGGCGGCTCGCAAGTTCCTGTCGACGAGCCTCTACAATGACCTCGTCAAAGCTCTTCCCCACCCAGAATTCACACTGGCCATGCGTGTCGCACCGGCCGTCGTGACGCTACCGCTGCTCATCGCGGGGGACGGCGGATCCCTCGACCGCGTAGCCGCTGCCGTTAATGTGTGCTAGCCCGACGGCAGGCGGGCGGCACGAGGATGTCATACCGTGCCCGTTCTTCTGCCTGATCCAGCGTCAGCGATGAGGGGTGGGACCCCGCCGGAAGTGTAGTAGTCGGATGTCTTACTCAGACTACCCACAGTGGGAGTAACATAGGTGCTAACATCACACTTATCTAAGCAAAATAGATGATGTGGCATGTAATTAATGAAGAAAAAGAGGCATGTGGTAACATAGCTAGTTACTGTAACATCACACATATTAAGAAAAAATGAGTCTACAACCTAATAAATGAAGTGATGCATGACACAACACATATGTTACTACTCACTGTGGAGGTAGTAACATAGACTAGTAACATATGCATGTTACTACTCTAAGTTACTCCCCACTGTGACTAGTCTTAGATTGTGCAATGGGAATTTTGGGGGTTTGGTAGTGTATCCTGATGAATGATATCATAGTTTTCTGGCCTTCTTTTTGTATGTACAACGCTCTAGGCTTTGGTGAGTACTATGGTCTGCACTGGTCTTGGTGATGCATTCCTAGCATTGCTGGGTGACATACAAGTTTCAGAGGGTGCTTGGATACAAGGGACTATTTTTAGTCTGACTAAAAATAGTCTCTTTTAGAGGCTAAAGTTCCAAGCACCCCTGACTAAAAAGAGGCTAGGACTAGTCTTGAGGCTAAAATCTTTTAGTCATGGGAAACCTACTAAAATATGTATTAGCTCTCTCTCTCCTCATTTAATTCCTCTCCTTAGTTCTGGATTGGAGGGTTTGGAGGATAATAAATGCTCAATAACTAGATTTTAGTCTCTTTAGTATTTGGATCTAAGCATGGGTGAGACTAGCAAGTTTTAGTCCCACTACTTTTAGTCATGGGACTAAAACGTATCCAAGCATGCTCTCAGGCCACTTGACTGTTAACTCCATTCTGACTTGGAGACATGACGTGAATCGTGCATTGGTGAATCGGCAGCATCCCGCAGGTGGTGCCATGGCCGGAAGTATATAGCAAAAAACTATCACATCACAGGCTAGGGCTATAAAAAACTATCACTTTTCTTAATCTTTCAAAAACCTACCACAAAATTGATTGGTTGTTTCAAAAAACACTAACGGTTGAGCAGTTAAGTTTTAGACTAGATTATGATAGCTCGGACCCACTCGTCAGGTTGATCGTTAGGTTTAAACGTTAAGTTGACTGTTGATAGGTTATGACAGGTGGGACCCAAATATCTTTAAAGAAGCAGTCAGGTCCCTGTTATATTTTTTAAAAAGCAATCGGGTCCCTGTAAAAAAATACAAAAAGCAATCGGGTCCTCGCCACCGAGCTCATCGCCGCTCCTCTGGGCGTTGCTTTGGCCGTGGATGTGGCGGCCATGGCCAATGGCAAGC